>NC_057891.1:821678-966112 GCF_019740435.1 Gambusia affinis | reverse complement strand
GTAAATTTATAAAGTTAGCATGCAGAAGCTTAAGGTTGCTAATATTAACTCTTTGAGAAGTCTGCTGAAGAAACCAGGTCCATCAGTGGAGTGAGACGTTTAGTAACATGTCAGAATATTCCAGTCACTCATCAATCTGAGATACAAGTTTATGTCGTTTGTGCAGCTCATTGAACGTCTTACTGTAATGTTTCTCTCTCAGTGCGCTAAGATACCAGTCGGCTCAGTGGAAACAGTGGTATGCAAGTCTTTATAAGAGTTTATTTTTATTTTAGGTGTTGTTGTGTATCATGTCTTTGTGGACCATGAGTCTGTTCAATCAATCAATCAATCAATCAATCAATCAATCAATCAATCAATCGATCGATCCTGAAATTGAAAGTTGTCTTTAACTCCCATGTTGAATCAACGTTTCAACCAGAACTGACATTTTATCAATGTTGATTCAACATCATCTGAATGTGGATCTAAATGAACGTTTGGGTTGATTTTATATGGAACAATAAGGAATCAATGCTGGTTCATTTTTTATCTGATAGTTTTAAATCATAACATTAAAGTTTCTTCATTGGTGTTAAACACACAATTTTATTGGCAGATGATGGATATCATGTAATCCATAATTATCTTACATTAATATATTTCCATAAATGTGTAGAAGCTTAAAAATGACAAGATGTCATTAATATAACATTTTATTTAATAAAAGATCTTTAAACCTATTGGATCCTTTTGACAGTCAGATCATCAGTCTGTTGTCCATGAAGATCAGCATCATGAGGTCCAGTCTGGTTCTGTAGGAACCAGGACCAGTTGGGCTGACCCAGGTCCGACTCTGGTTCCTTGATGCCTTCCTCCCGTTGTGGCGCCTAATGAAGCCACTTCCTGACCGTTTCCCTGCAGTCGGTCGGCTCTGGGTGGAAAACAGAGATCAGAGTGAGGAAAGCCCCGGATAGAAAGAGGATAAACTTTAGAAAAGTTCTGAAACATTTAGAAATATGAAGTAGTGAACTGGTTATAGGTCTGACAACAAACACACAGTGTCCGGTTCCCCATGTACATTCACCACTACATTAAAATATTCATGGATATTTATCTTAATGCTAGTTGACACATGCAGTTACATTTAGCCATCAAGCTGCAGCATCGTGTCGCATTTATGATGCTGCAACTTGTGGTAAAATGAGGGAATCAATATTTAAAATAAAGTTCTGTTTATCAGAAAAGCTAAAGATAAAACTCAGGGAGGATCAGGAGGATTTAACTCACCAGAGACAGAAAAATAGAGCAAAAGGTTGATTTGTTCTGTAGTTGGAACAAAGATTTACAATATATACAGGAGTTGGGATCCATCTAATAACTGGTTCAATCTTCCATTAACCACAAAGAAATAACTTCATTCAATTCATTCAAAAATGTCCAGAAGCTGATAGTAGTAATAGTTCAGTTTAACCAGTTACCAGTTTCAACATTGATCAGATATTGATCAGATATTGATCAGACATTGATCAGATATTGATCAGACATTGATCAGAAGTTGATCAGAAGTTTATTAGACGTCGATCAGACATTGATCAGACATTGATCAGATATTGATCAGACATTGATCAGATATTGATCAGACATTGATCAGACGTTGATCAGACATTGATCAGACATTGATCAGACATTGATCAGATATTGATCAGATATTGATCAGACGTTGATCAGAAGTTGATCAGATATTGATCAGATATTGATCAGATATTGATCAGATATTGATCAGACATTGATCAGAAGTTGATCAGATATTGATCAGACATTGATCAGACATTGATCAGAAGTTGATCAGATCTTGATCAGAAGTTGATCAGATGTTGATCAGATATCGATCAGACATCGATCAGACAACGATCAGATATTGATCAGATATTGATCAGATGTTTCTTTCATCAGATTTCAACATCAAATGATTCATTGATACATTTTCAATATTGGTTATTTGACTAGAACTGGATGATTGTTTGCTGGTTGATCAGTTGTCGACCTCAACCAATAATCAATCATTCTGACTATAATCCAACGTTGACGTAGCATCATGTGCTATCAGGGTCGGTCGGCTGACTCCGGGTCAGTTAAGCTAGCAGCTCATCGCCTTGTTCCTTTAATGGTTCCACCTGTAATGTTCTTGTTCTCTGATGGATCAATAAAACAGCAAAGTAGTCAGCCTGGGCCACTGACCATTTCCTGTTGTATCTGATAATCCACATTAATCTTAATCCTGGCAGAAGGAGATTCATACAGACTGAATCAACCTATAATCTGTTATTAAAGCCAAATAAAGATATTAAGGTCATTATTATTTTCTATCTGTTGTATTTGTAGAGATTTTAGTTTTCTAATGAATCTTTTAAACTTTTCTCTCTTTCTTTTTAGAGGCCCAGATAATTAAAGTCTTTGCTTCGTCCCATAAAGTACAGGGAGAAAAATCCTCTGTGTTGTTCTGGTTCATATAATCTCTGAGCTGTTAAATTTAATGTCATTTAATAAACTATTGTTGTTGTTATTGTTGAGCCTCCACAGGGTTTCTTTGGGCTCACGACCCAAATGGAGAGTCAGAAACACTCTGCATGATCAGATGTCTCTCCTCTGTCACGTTTTATTATTCTGAGTTTATCAACATTTCATATAAAGAAATATTCTAATCTGAACTGATGAGAATAAAAAATGTGTATTTCTGTCCTGAGGGTTCGATTCCCTCCTTACATCCACCAACCTGATTCATTAAACTTTAATTTAATGTCAGCTGTTTCTGTCTGAGACGTTTTAATCTGCTGGAGGAAACCAGAACATGATTTTAGTGAATGATCCAGTTTCCTCTTCATATCAACATCTGATACTTTGAGTCCAAAATGTTCCTAATAATCGTTTCTTACTGTCGACATTCAATAAGGAACTTCTCTATGATCCATGCAGCAGATAATGGATCCAGACTCTTCTAGTTACTGGAGAACTTTCACTGCTTCACCATGAGAAATGGACCCAAACGCTCTGGTTCTGGTTCTGGTTCTGGTTCTGGTTCTGTCCACCATGATCCATATCACCACTATAGTAGATCAACTGACTGATGGACTGAGAGTTTATCAGTCTGTCTGATCTGAATGTAAGCAGAGATATTAATGAGGATCATCTGCAGAGATCATGTCTGACCAATCACGGGCCACCTGGACCAGGTTCTGACCCGGTCCAGACGGTTCTGACCTGAAGGAGCAGCAGGACCGGAGACAGAACTGGGAGCATCATGTGTTTGGTTTGTGCTCCCAGTTTCCTCTGTGGCAGCATTTAATAACCTGCTGCTGGGAACTTTGTTTCTATAGAATATCCTACTATTATTAATGATGATGATGATTCTAGATGCTGCAGCAGATATTGGCTAAACAAACCCAGAGAGGCCAGAGGTCCACAGCAGGCTGGACTTCCTGCTCTGCTCACTTCATTTCTAACTCACTTCCTGCCTGGTGGAAGATCTCAAGGAGCCAAAGGGTCTAGTCCAAGTCCGAGCTGTGAGCAGTTCCTCCTCCTCTCCATCATCTCCAGTAGTTTCCTTCATTCAGCTCAGTCAGCCTCTTCATCAGCTGCTGCAGCTCCTTTGAGGCTCTGATGCTGCAGCTCCATCAGATGCTGCAGAGAAAACTGAACTTTCCTTCACAGATGATAGAAGATCTTCAACATCTGACTGCAGCTGAAGGTCTGAGGACATGAAGCCTGGACCAGAACCAGAACCAGAACCTGGACTTTAACCAGGAACTCAACTGATTCTCTGTGGGGTCAAACTCAGTAAATTGAAGATCAGATGTTGATCAGATGATGACATCACTGTTATCATATTTTATTCTGTTATTGATCCAGATTGATTTCATTAGAACTGATTTTATTTCTTCTCTAATCACAGACTTGGTGGCTTGAGGCTCCAAGAGGATGAATGTAAAGTTTTGGCCTCAGCGCTGAAGTCCAACCCACATCTGACTGAACTGGAAATAAATCAGATCGACATACTGGGAGGAAAAGACTCTGATCTGAAGTCTGTGGTTGAGATCCTGGAGAATTCAGTCAGTAAAGTGAAGAAACTGAGGTTTGTTTGAATTATTTATCCAATAAAATCATTCATTGATTCTTTAATCATTAGTTTAATTAATAAGTTAATTTAATATATTTTATTTTAAAACAATGTTTAAAATCTGTAAACATTTTACTTTATCAATGAATTATTTTCATATTTCAGACTTTGAGATTGTTGAAGTTTGTTTTTCAGTTTTTCAGATTTGAAAATGTTTTTGATGAACAAACAGCTGATGATCAGGAAGCAGCAGAAATATCTGAACTCATCCAGGCTGATAGAAACTTTGAGTTTCTGTTTGGATCAAATGTTCTGGTTCTGCTGGTTTGGACTCTTTAAACCAGTTTGACTGGATCAGATGTTGGAATCAGTTCATCAAGTTTATTTTACATTCAGGGAAATTAATTTATACATTTTTATTATTTATTTGTTCATATTTCAGTTTTAACTTTTATCAATACTGTATGCAGTTTGAAACTTTTCCCTCAAATTACCAGCAGAATCACGTCTAACAGCTTCATTAATAGAAAATATATTTACACATTTAATACATAACAATACAATCAGTGGATTATTAGTTATTGATTTCAGTTCTTTCACTGCCACATGAAAGAAAAGAGTAATATAATTTCTAACAGATTAAGGATTAAAGAATCCATAAAATCATTTAAAGATCAATTATCTAAATAAAACTGGGAGTCAGTAATGAAAGAAAATGACATGAATAAATCATATGATAATTTTCTGAATATTTTTAAATCATTATATGATCAAAACTGTCCCAATACAAAGTTTATTCCTAAAAATAAATATTCATAAACTGCATGGATCATTAAGGGACTGAAAATGTTTGTAAAAAATAACAAATTAAACAGAAACTTCATAAAGCAAAGATTAATGGAGGCAGAAAATAAAACTAAGAACAAATTAAATGTAATTTTATGGATACAAAACAAGATTATTATAGCAAACAGTTGGCTAGAAATAAAACTAATATTAAAGTATCTATAAACAGTGTTATTAGGAAAACCTCCATTTACTGGCTTTCATCAACACTTTACAAATATTGATAAAAACCTTAAAGCTCACAAGAGAGAGTTGATCATTTGAATAAATATTTTGGGGCCTAAACTGGAAATCCTGCAGCCAGTTTATGAAACTAAATTAGTTATTAGAAATCCAGATTCCATGTTTGTCACAGCAGAGGAAGGAAAAGAAATGATAGAAATAATAAATAAATGTAGAAATAAAAGGTCAGCTGACTGCCATGGTTTTGACATGATAATAATAATAAAGAAGGTGATTGTGGAAATTATTCAGCCGCTAACAGATTATCTGTAATCTGTCAGTTCAGTTCAATTTATGGAAGTTGAAAAGTGTTTTTATATGAATAAATTATCAGTAAATTTAGATAAAACCAAGTTTATGTTATTTGTGAATTGTAAAAGGCATAGTGATTTATAAATAATAACTGATAATGTGACTGAAATCAGTTTTTTGTATTATTGATTCCTAATAATTTCAGTTAGAAACCTGATTAAATAAATTCAATCTAAAATAACTAGAAGTATTGCAGTTCTCTCTAATGCTAGAACATTTCTAAACTCCTTCTTTTTCTTTACTCTTCACTTATTTTGCCATATCTAAGTTACTGTGAGGGCTGCACAGTGGTGCAGTGGGTAGAGCTGCTGCCTTGCAGCAAGAAGGTCCTGGGTTCGATTCCCGGCCCGGGGTCTTTCTGCATGGAGTTTGCATGTTCTCCCTGTGCATGGTGGGTTCTCTCCGGGTTCTCCGGGTTCCTCCCACAGTCCAAAAACATGACTGTCAGGTTAATTGGTTTCTCTAAATTCTCCCTGTGTGTGTGTGTGTGTGTGTGTGTGTGTGTGTGTGTGTGTGTGTGTGTGTGTGTGTGTGTGTGTGTGTGTGTGTGTGTGTGTGTGTGTGTGTGTGTGTGTGTGTGTGTGTGTGTGTGTGTGTGTGAATAGTTAAATATTATTTAAGTTTATATGCATGTAAATGTATATATGGGTGAACATTACAGATCAGAAGTTTGGACACATTTCTGATCTGAACTGTATGTATTACTTTCATCTGGAATTATTATTATTATTATTATTATTATTATTTGTTATTATTATTATTATTATTATTATTATTATTATTATTATTATTATTATTGTTGGTGAAACGTCTGATAAATATTATTATCATTAACCTGCATCCTGTTGGTTCAGTTCATCTTTTATTCTTTATTCAGATTGTGGAACTGCAGGTGGTCAGAGACCAGCTGGACTTCTCTGTTCTCAACTCTGAAGTCCAACCCGACCGTTCTGACAAAACTGTGGCTGATCGGAACCAACCTGGAAGATTCTGTACTGAAGGATCTCTGTGGTTTTCTACAGACTGAAGGCTGCAGACTGGAGAAATTGATGTATTTTAATAATATAATTATTGATATTTCTGTGAATAATTATATATAATTGATTATAAATCAAAGTTCATTTGATAAAGTTCCCATTTCTCTGATGAAGGATTCAGAACTGGAACTAAATGACCCTCATCAATCTGACAGAGAAAAGATTCAATATTTTCTAGTTGATATTTCAGAAACTGAATCAACACAAAATGAGAAAATGATCAACTTTCAGAATGTGAGCTGTAATGATTTTATAAAACACTGAATTAGACGGATTGAAATCAACAGTTTACATCTGTCATAATTATCAATGAGCTGCAGTTAAAATACAACCAGCAAGAAAACATCATTAATAGATTAATGAACAAAAACTGGAGAGATAAAATATCTGTAGATAAATGATGGAACAGAGCAGTCAGATAATACAGAGTCTGGAAGGAAACATGGAGAGAAAAAACCATCGACTGACTTTAAAATCCTGAGAAACTTTTAGAAAAACTTCCAGTTTCTGTTTTGATCAAATGTTCTGGTTCTGCTGGTTTGGACTCTTTAAACCAGTTTGACTGGATCAGATGTTGGAATCAGTTCATCAAGTTTCTTTTATATTCAGGGAAATTAATTTTCTACATTTTTATTATTTATTTGTTCATATTTCAGTTTTAACCTGCATCCTGTTGGTTCAGTTCATCTTTTATTTTTTATTCAGATTGAGCTGCAGGTTGTCAGAGACCAGATGGACGTCTCTGTTCTCAGCTCTGAAGTCCAAACCGACCCATCTGACAAAACTGGACCTGAGCTTCACCAACCTGGAAGATTCTGGAGTGAAGGATCTCTGTGGTTTTCTACAGACTGAAGGCTGCAGACTGGAGAGATTGAGGTATTTTAATTCTATAATTATTGATATTTCAGTGAATAATTATTTATAATTGATCATAAATCAAAGTTCATTTCTTCTGTTCTAATCAATATTTTCTGAGTTTGTTCCTGGACTTGGATCCAGAGTTTAATTTAGTCCCTCTGTGTAACTGAGTTGGACCCGCTGACCTGAGGTCAGAACAGGACAGCATTCGGACCCCCAGTGTGTAGAAATCCCCCTCATGTGAAGCAGGTCAAAGGTCATTCAACCCAGTCTAGAAAAGTGAATCCTGGAATCTGACAGGAACTAATCAATAATCAATGATTGATGCTTCAACACTTTGATCAGAACCTGGAATGATTTTACTGACTAAAATCCTCCAACACAACACGACCCAGTACCAGGTTCTGGTTCTGGTTCTGGTTCTGGTTCTGGTTCTGAAGTCAGCAGGTCTTTATTGAAGCAGCAGCTTGTTGGCATTAATATTCATGAGAATCTTTAACTGGTTCTGTTGGACTGGTTAACCTGCATCCTGTTGGTTCAGCTCATCTTTTATTCTTTATTCAGATTGTGGAACTGCAGGTTGTCAAAGATCAGTTGTGATTATTTGGCTTCAGCTCTGAAGTCCAACAGACTCCATCTGACAGAACTGAACCTGAGAGGAAACAACCTGAAGGATTCAGATGTTCAGCAGCTGAAGGATCTTGTAGATGATCTAAAGTAAGTAAATGTTTGTAGTGATTTCATCTCCTGTCAGCATGTTGAACTAAACCCAGTTAGCATCAAAGCAAAGATCCAGTGTTCCCAGTAAAGCTGCAGCTTCTCAGTGGGAGGAGAATGGTTCAGGCTTCCTGATTGGACACAGAGACAGCAATCAGCCAATCAGAGGAGCAGCAGCTTGCTGTGTTCCTGTGTTTGTGTGGGTGTGAAGATGAGTGTTGTTGCTGTGTCCATGTCTCCAGGAAGTCCAGCTGGACTCCAGCGTCCAGCCGTCCAACATGTCTAGAGACAGTCAGTGGTCCTCATTCATCAAACTGTGGCAGCAGCAGATCTGATCTCAGATCTGATTGTTCTCTCAGTTCAACAGGAAACAACTGATCAGGTTCATCTTGGTCACAGCTCTGAGATCAGTCTGACTGCAGCCTGGAAACCATCGACTGGATGTGCTGCGTCACTGACTGCTGCTGGAGAGAGTCTGGAAACACTCACTGATCTGATCTCTCCTTCCTTCTTCTCTCTGCAGGTTCTGATCTCTGTAAAGTAGAGAATGATCTCTGTGTCCTGCTGATCCTCAGAGGTTGAAGCTGCAGCAGTTTGAGTCTAAAGAGACTTTGACTGGACCATGATGATGACCTCTGACCTCCAAGATTTTCCTCCTGTTTATTTTCTCTTGTCTGTCATTTAGTGTCTGATATTGTTTGTCTCTTTGGATCAATAAAGATCCAATTCAAACTGGGATCCATTTAGAGGCTTCATGGAGTTTTGATCTGAACTGGATTCAACTGGAAAGTTGATCTTTTTTCTCTCTGGTTCGTTTTCATCCTGGAACCAGAACTGGTCTGAGAATGGAAACATGGGAATCATTTCCAGTTCAGCTTTGAAGCCATGAAAGACACTTCAACCCTCTTTTCTCTGCTGCTTCTTCCTTCTGTTGACATGAAAATGTTCCTCAAAGCTCCTCAGAGAAAAAGATGCTTTACTGGAAACTGCAGAGAAACTTCAGCTTCCATCACAGAAACCAGTTGAACCAGTTTAGAACTGGATGTCCCACAGAATCTGATCTTAGAGCAGTTTTCAGGAACATCTGGAACCTGGAAAAAAAGATTTTATATATTTTTATGTTCGTTCTAAAAAGTAAATCTTGAAGTTTTGCATCATCATTGATTCTCAGTTTGTTTTGGTTTTTACTTTTTTAACTCCATATTTCATGTTTTGAGTTTTCTAGAGAACTTTAGGACTCGATGTGTCACATCAGGCTCTTTACTGTGATTTTACTGATTTATTCAAACCTCAGAGAATCACTGGGATAATGTGGTGATTGGGTCATGATTTATATATATATTTCTGATGCAATGTGGGTCCTTGGGTTTTTAATGATGAGTCAATAAAGTTTTTAATAATGTTCTTTGTGGGTTTCTGATTGTGTACAATTATAGTACATGGCATTTGCCATCCCACTGGAAATGGTCGTTTTAAAATATAATACTTATGAGATCGGCAAAGATTTCCCAGGAAAATTGTAATTTCCGGCTGTCCCTGAAGGCATCCCGATGCAGTAGCAGCTCACTGCCGCTGTTCATTGGTTAAGCTGACATGTGGTGTCCCCCCCCCCCCCCCTTTGTTCTCCCTTTGGTCACCCCTTGAACAAAAGTCTAGCTCCGCCACTGCATGCAACACTGGTTTTCCTCCAAGTTTCTTAGTTTACATAAACTATTATTCTTTGAGCATGTGGACATTAGAGATAATAAATGCAACAAGTTTTTGAATCAGTATTCTATAAATAATATGTACCCAGGAAGAACAAAAGGTTCTCTTACAAAAATGTAAGAAATCTATGATAGTCAAAATTAGGACAAATTATTTGAAATTCCCAATTCCTCCTAAATATAAAGAATTACAATTTAAAATAATAAATAACATATATCCTTCAAATGAGTTCTTAAGAGAGAGATTTAAGTTTAATGTTGAGAATTGTGGCTTTTGTACAACTCAATTGGAAACAATTAAACATTTGTTTTATGAATGTAAAGAAGTATTAAACTTATGGTTTCAACTTCGCAACTTTCTGTTTTATAAAACAATAAATGTGGATTTTATTTCCTTACAAAACATTCAATTCGGTTTATCCATTAAAGAAAATTTTTTTAAATTTTTAGTCAATATTCTAATAATTGTAACAAAGTATTATATCCATAAATGTCGCTATGCAAAATGCTCCCTCTCAATCTCTGCTCTCAAAAATGAACTTTCCCTTTTTAAAAGATGTCTGACAAAGATGCAGAATTTAAATGCAATTAAATTGTTTGAGTTAATTGAAGATTTTCAGTTGGTAGTCCCCGCTGATTATTTTACCTTTTATTTTTTTTTATTTATTTTATTTTTATTTATTTTATACTTTGTTCCAGCCTTTGTATTTAATTGTATTTTTGTACAGCAGGAGTTGTGATATTTCTTCTTGTATTGTAATATTTGTTATTGACTTGTTATTTGAGATTGTTATTGTTTTCTTATATAGTCAATTAAAAAAAACTAAAAAAAAGTTACAACTTTTAGCCACCAGAGGGCATAAATTCGCTGTTCTAAATGGTACCAGTCTGTAGCGCTGTAGCTAACTGGTTTCCAGCTTCAGACCAGCGGGCTAACTGGTTCCCAGTGAAATAAATGAAGGCAGATTCTTCTCCTGGGTTCACTTCAATGTTTTCTCTGTCGGTGTGAACTAGAAGCAGCTACACAGAGATGAAAAAACCCGCAGAGACTCTGAGCGGAGCTAGCGATGCTAACAATGCTAAGAGGCTCCAACCGCAGATTCAGAGGAGCTGTGGCTCTTAAACTGGAGCTTCAGCTCCAACAGAGATGAAACAAAGCTCTACAACTCTGGTTTAGACGATAAGATGCTGAGCTTCTGGTCTGAAGGTAGGAAAATATTTATGAAAAGTTAAATTATCCTGAAAACAGTCAGAATGATGTTGATGTTTTGGCTTCAGAGCCGCGAACTGAACTATTATTGATATCAGAGCAGGACGGTTTCTGCCCTAGTGGACCCAGATCGTATCTACAGCTACTTGATAAAGTTTGAGCGTTTACAAACCACATTCACTTCCGGTGAGTACTTTCACATTAAGACCGATTGAAACGGGTTATTTTACTGTTAGCTTTTATATAAAATAATATATTTAAAGTTTTTTGAAACAAAGAAAGTTTACACAAAATCTGCAAATTAAACTCTGCTGAGGTTTTCCCCACCCACACAATTTTCCTATTTCTTCAATCAATACAGTTTCAAATATTACAAGTGAAGGGATTCAATTAAAAATGTAGTTAGTTGCTGAGTCTGCAATTTATCAAAAACAAACATGAATCAAGTATTTAAATAACATTAACAGCAGCAGCATAACATTAATGTGTGTGTGATACATTTATTCACATTTTGATTAATTTTGGTTTTGATAAATTGCAGACTCAGCAACTAACAACATTTTTAATTGAATCCCTTAACTTGTAATATTTTAAACTGTATTAATTTTCACATTTAATTTTTCTCCATTAGGTGTTTTCATCCTATTAAATTCTCTGATTTCAGCTGTTTGGATTTGAACAAAAATATATTTTTATGATTATATTTTTTCAGTCCTTGATTCTCAAACTTTACGGGAGTTTTTTTTACTGAAGTAAGTTTAGTTTTCTTTTCACTTATAGTGACTCTTATTTAACAACGTTAATGGAAGATAATTTTTTGACCAAAGTGAAAATTCGAACAAAGATAAATCAATTTTCTGATATGAAGGAAATCTGTAGTGACGATAGTTCTCCACCAGGTGGCAGTAAGAACTAACGAAACATTAAACTTCATAGTTTTCTCTAAATAATTTTTTATGAAAATATGTATGAATCTGTGAGTAATGTGTGGAACTAGAATAATAACTGAACCTTCAGGCTTTTCTTCACTTTTCCGTTTTCCTCGCCTCTAAGCAGTGAATTTAAATCAGCTGGAATCTCATTAATCAAACATCACTGGCTGAGCGGCGCAGCTCTGGTTTTCAAAATAAAAGCAATCAAATCAAAGTACCATTAGTCTATTAA
This sequence comes from Gambusia affinis, assembly GCF_019740435.1. NCBI lineage: Eukaryota > Metazoa > Chordata > Actinopteri > Cyprinodontiformes > Poeciliidae > Gambusia > Gambusia affinis. Next base: position 953,944 of record NC_057891.1, on the reverse strand, counting down.
TTTTCTAAGGAGCTTCTAATGCAGGCTGAATTTAAATACTAGATAAATATGGAAATCATAATTTCTAATTACAAATACACTAAGAATAATTAATATCTACCTATTTTGATGTTTTTTATTCAGTTTTATTTACATATTTGTGGCCATTAATGATGATGTAGTTGCAGATATTGACCACTAGATGTCAGACATAACTCGATTTTATTTTCCTGTTTTTGTTTCTAATGTTAAATTCAAACATAAATAATCAGATGTAATATTTATTCTACAGAATAAAATGTTTATATGAAATTTGTGACCATCAGTTTATACAATAACCTGCTTCCTGTTTTCATTGTTGATTTCACTGCTGAACGAGCTTTTGGTGTGAAGTATCGCGAGATTTCGGAGGTATCGTGAGACCTGACGGGCTTGTGCCTCAGTGTGTGTCGCTGCTGATCTGTTCGTGGGTTTGTTGTGTAAATTTCCTGCGTGATGTTCGGCTGTCCTCCACGGGAGGACCGGGATTAGTCCACACGTCCAGCAGAGGAGAGGACAACATGGCGGCTGCAGAAGGTAAGGCCCGTTGTTATGGCAACACGGTACCGAGCGCAGGTTGCTGATGTCCTCCGTGGACAGGTGTCAGCCTTCCCACTCCCACGGAGGAGATGAACGGGGCCGGGACGCTCATGGACTTCCTGGACGAGCCGTTCCCCGACGTGGGGACCTACGAGGACTTCCACACCATCGACTGGCTGAGGGAGAAGTCCAGGGACACGGACCGGCACCGAAAGGTTCTGGAGGGCTGGGTTCGGTGCGTGGGGGCGATGCTGACCCGCTCACTGTGTGCGTGTTTGTCCCGCAGATCACCAGTAAGAGCAAAGAGTCCATCTGGGAGCTGATCAAGAGCCTCCTGGACGCCTGGTCCGGATGGGTGGTGATGCTGCTCATCGGCCTGCTCTCTGGTACCGACCGACCCGGTTCCGGCTCTGACCCGGTTCTCTCTCTTTAACTCTCTGATCAGTGAGGAGAACCAGGTCCAAAGTTTCTGGTCCCAGCTCATGGCCTGGTTCTGTTGTGGTTCCGGTCCGGTCCGGTTCTAGTTCTGCTCATAATGTGGATTTCTGCAGTCAGATGATTATTTTATTCACACACCTGCTAGAAACTTATTGCATCTCTGACAGTGATGGTTCCATTATTATCCTTTATCACCTGAGAATGTGGACCGGGACCGGTACCGGGTTGGTTCCGAGCCTTAAATGATTTGAACAGAAGTTTCTCAGAACTTCTAAGTTGATGTAAAATAAAGATCAACAACAAACAGCTGCAGCTCCGAGCAGCTCTTGATGTTTTAAAGATGGAAACATTTTGACAAATTCAAACATGAACAAGTTTAAATTATGATTATAAATGTCATTAAAACTCCGTTTGGAAGCCAAAACACAGAAATGATCAAAGGAAACCATGGCAACTCATTTAAAGGTAAAACTCCCCTCAGCCACCAGGGGGAACCCAAGAGCTGCTTTTGTTTTCTTTTAGTCCATAGAAAGAAAAACTTCTACATACATTATCAGATATATTCTAGTAAAAATAAAACTTTACAATGTTTTTGATAATATAATCACATAGAAATTATTACTAAAATAAAACATTCTATGTAGGGCCCCCTAGTGGCTCTGAGGCCCCCTAGTGGCTCTGGGGCCCCCTAGTGGCTCTGGGGCCCTAAGCGACTACCTAGTTTGTTTATGCCGTGGGCTGGTCTTGGTTCCGACTGGCCGGGCCGTCCCCTCTGGTCTTGGTTCTGTTCTGACTGACCGGGCCGTCCCCTCTGGTCCTGGTTCCGACTGACCGGGTCGTCCCCTCTGGTCTTGGTTCTGACTGACCGGGTCGTCCCGTCTGGTCCTGGTTCCGACTGACCGGGTCGTCCCCTCTGGTCTTGGTTCCGACTGGCCGGGCCGTCCCCTCTGGTCTTGGTTCTGTTCTGACTGACCGGGCCGTCCCCTCTGGTCTTGGTTCTGACTGACCGGGTCGTCCCGTCTGGTCTTGGTTCTGACTGACCGGGTCGTCCCGTCTGGTCTTGGTTCCGACTGACCGGGTCGTCCCCTCTGGTCTTGGTTCTGACTGACCGGGTCGTCCCGTCTGGTCTTGGTTCCGACTGACCGGGTCGTCCCCTCTGGTCTTGGTTCTGACATCTTGGTTCTGACTGACCGGGCCGTCCCCTCTGGTCTTGGTTCCGACTGACCGGGTCGTCCCCTCTGGTCTTGGTTCTGACTGACCGGGTCGTCCCGTCTGGTCTTAGTTCCGACTGACCGGGTCGTCCCCTCTGGTCTTGGTTCTGACATCTTGGTTCTGACTGACCGGGTCGTCCCGTCTGGTCTTAGTTCTGACTGACCGGGCCGTCCCCTCTGGTCTTGGTTCTGACATCTTGGTTCTGACTGACTGGGTCGTCCCCTCAGGCTCGCTGGCCGGGGTCATCGACCTGGCGGTGGACTGGATGACGGACCTGAAGGAGGGCGTGTGCCTGTCGGCGTTCTGGTACAGCCATGAGCAGTGCTGCTGGACCTCCAACCAGACCACCTTCGCCGACCGGGACAAGTGTCCGCAGTGGCAGAAGTGGGCCGAGCTGATGACGGGCCACGCCGAGGTGAGACGGGTCCGGGCGGGAGGGAGGTTCTGGCCCGCGGTCCGGTCCTTGACGGCGTGTGTTTCTTCAGGGTGCCGGGGCGTACCTGCTGAACTACTTCCTGTACATCCTGTGGGCCCTGCTGTTCTCCTTCCTGGCCGTGTCGCTGGTCCGAGTCTTCGCCCCGTACGCCTGCGGGTCGGGAATCCCGGAGGTACCGCACGCCCTGAGGTCAGCAGGCGGTTCTGGTCGGCGCTGTAACGTTTTGTTCTGGTCCGCTGCAGATCAAAACCATCCTGAGCGGGTTCATCATCCGGGGCTACCTGGGGAAGTGGACCCTGCTGATAAAGACCGTCACGCTGGTTCTGGCCGTGTCGTCGGGCCTCAGCCTGGGGAAGGAGGGCCCGCTGGTCCATGTGGCCTGTTGCTGTGGAAACCTCTTCTGCAGCCTCTTCTCCAAGTACAGCAAGAACGAGGGCAAGAGGCGCGAGGTGAGCCGCCTGGTTCTGGTGTCCTCGACCCGCCAGAGTCCAAATAACACCAGAAATAATCCAATTTGATTTGATTATATTTTTGATGCCAAAATGGGATAAAAACCTGAACTTCCTGCTGATAAATGATTTTAAAAAATGCATTTCTTGCTGTAAATCAACAGGAAAGTTAACTGCAGAAGATCTGCAGGGATGTAAGAAGCAGCAGAGCAAAACAAAATCCTCCAGAGAAACTGAAAAGGTTCAATAATGCAGAAATCAAAGAGGAATTGGTGTAGAAAAGTGACAACAAAGCTAAACTAAGTTCACAGCAGTTTGTTTGGTAAAATTAGCTAAATGGCTAAAACTGGCTAAAACTAATCATGGGAAGGCAACATGCTAGGCTAGCGCTACCATGTCGTCCAACAATAACATAATCTGTACGATTCAAAAAAACATGTAAAGCAAAAAAAAACCTAAGAATCTAAAACTAGCTATTAAAGTAATGATACCATTTAGGCTAGCACTAGCATGTTGACCTCCAGTAACATTAAAAGTATTAGCTTTTTATCCTGCTAAAGCTAAAACTAGCTAAAGTTCTAATGATAGCATTGATTCAAAACTGTTTTATATATAAATTCTAAATATAAGGTTTCATAAATACTTAGTGGATGAAACGTTTCCTGTTCAGGTGAGAATATACAGCATCTCATGGCAGAAATGAATTCTGATGGTTTGATATGAATAAACCAAGTTTATTGTTTGTGTTAAAGTTATTTCTCATTAAACATGTATAATCTAAAATAGCTAAAAGTCTCTCCATTCTCAGCAAAGCCAGACAAAAGAAGAAACAGGAAGATTATTGATGTGAAGAACCACAGAATGGTAAACAGTAGAGTTATGAAAGGTCTATTTCTTTTCAGACATATTCACTGAACAATGCGGCGTGTTTCATAAAAAGTAGCATCTTTTGGGATCTCACATTAGATCTGCTTTATTCATTATAAATGGTGTTCAGCTGACGGTCCAGTTCACTACGTATCCAAGATGGTTTATTGAGTCTTTGGGTAAAATAACGGCTGCCTCCTGCTGTGGTCAGGTGTTATCGGCGGCGGCAGCAGCTGGAGTGTCGGTGGCCTTTGGAGCCCCGATCGGAGGAGTTCTGTTCAGCCTAGAGGAGGTCAGACATTCACCGTTTTTACCAGATCAGACTCATCTTTGCTTCGTTCTTAGACCTCCCTGTGGTAACCGTCTGCTGTCTCCTGCAGGTGAGTTATTATTTCCCCCTGAAGACTCTGTGGCGTTCCTTCTTTGCCGCTCTGGTCGCCGCCTTTACGCTGCGCTCCATCAACCCGTTTGGAAACAGTCGCCTGGTTCTGTTCTACGTGGAGTACCACACTCCCTGGTACATGGCCGAGCTGGTCCCCTTCATCCTGTTGGGGGTGTTCGGCGGCCTCTGGGGGACGCTCTTCATCCGGGCCAACATCGCCTGGTGCCGGCGCAGGAAGACCACCCAGCTGGGGAAGTATCCGGTCCTGGAGGTGATCATCGTGACAGGAATCACCGCCCTGCTGGCGTACCCCAACCCCTACACCCGCCGCAGCACCAGCGAGCTCATCTCTGAGCTCTTCAACGACTGCGGCGCTCTGGAGTCGTCGCAGCTCTGCGACTACTATAACAACCCCAACATGAGTCGGCCGGTGGACGACATTCCTGACCGTCCGGCGGGACCCGGGGTCTACAACGCCATGTGGCAGCTGACCCTCGCCCTCATCTTCAAGATCGTCATCACCATCTTCACCTTCGGCATGAAGGTATCCTCCTCCTCCTCACACTTGTTCATTGTCCTACCCAGTCGGAGTAGAGACAGAGCTTCCTTTGTCCTTCACAGATCCCGTCGGGACTCTTCATTCCCAGCATGGCGGTGGGAGCCATCGCTGGTCGGATCGTTGGGATCGCCGTGGAGCAGATGGCGTATCACCACCATGACTGGATTATCTTCAAGAACTGGTGCCGGCCCGGCGCTGACTGCGTCACACCGGGACTCTACGCCATGGTGGGGGCTGCTGCCTGTCTGGGTGAGTCACCAAGGACAGAAGACCCACATGTCCAGTTCTCGTCTTACCTGTCTGTTGGTCTGTTCAGGTGGGGTGACCAGAATGACCGTCTCCCTGGTGGTCATCATGTTCGAACTGACCGGTGGGTTGGAGTACATCGTCCCTCTGATGGCTGCCGCCGTCACCAGTAAATGGGTGGCCGACGCCTTTGGGAAGGAGGGCATCTACGAGTCTCACATCCAGCTCAACGGCTACCCCTACCTGGACGTCAGGGACGAGTTTACCCACCGCACCCTGGCCACTGACGTGATGCGACCCCGCCGGAACGACCCTCCGCTGGCCGTCCTCACACAGGACAGCACTACAGTGGAGGACGTGGAGACGCTCATCAAGGATACCGACTACAACGGCTTTCCTGTGGTTGTGTCCAGGGAGTCGGAGAGGCTGATTGGATTCGTCCAACGCAGGGACCTCACCCTGGCCATCAGTGAGTCTCTTACAACAACTGGAGCAGAACTTCTCTTTCTAGATACTGAGATCATGGTTTCTGTCCTCAGAAAACGCCCGTCAGAAGCAGGACGGCGTGGTCAGCAGCTCCGTGGTTTATTTCACAGAGGACGCACCGCAGCTGCCGGCCAGCAACCCTCAGCCGCTGAAGCTGCGACGCATCCTGAACCTTAGTCCCTTCACCGTCACCGACCACACGCCCATGGAGACGGTGGTGGACATCTTCCGCAAACTGGGCCTCCGGCAGTGCCTGGTCACCAGGAGCGGGTCAGTCTGCCTCCAGCTGTTATGTAATGTCCTGCTGTGGCCAGCAGATGGCAGCCTATAGTAATTTTATTAAGCATCTATTAAAAGGTTTTGATTGTTAAAAGGCATAAAAACACAAAATATTTTAAAGAAATGAATTCTGTTTTTCATGGTTTTAGTGGAGATCAATGTATTAATCCTCTAGAATCAGAATTAACTGATCAGTATTTGGGTTTTTGGCTCCCAAGCCTCAAATTGCTGTAAAAGTTTTTTCTTTCTCAAATCCACAAACAGGCAAAAGTATTACCTTATGTTTAAAATCTTTGAAACAGGGAAGTTGACACATAACTGCTCACTTAAAGGTCCCCAAAATGTTTCATATGAAATGTACAGAGATAATAAATGTAAATGAGAGCGTTAGCTAACTTTACCTTGTCTCTGCAGGCGTCTCCTGGGCATCATCACCAAGAAGGACGTCCTTCGCCACATGGCCCAGATGATGAACCAGGATCCAGAGTCCATCATGTTCAACTGACTGCTCACCTGAGCTCTAACCAATCAACTGTTTCACTGGAGTTTAGGAACCAGTTCTGACGTTTTAATTACAGCAGAATGAAACAGGGATGGATTATTTAACATGTGGGATGATTATGGTTGTAATGGGTTTCCGTACACTAACTCTAAGCTGATTTTATTGCACTTTTTGGTGTTGCCATATATAGCTGTGCGTTGCCATGTGTTTTTCTTCCTCTGAAGGATTTATGGGGAGTTCAGACCTCTGTGGATCCTGAAGTGACTCCAAGCTACAATCAGAGACGCTCCTGTTAGCTCCTGTTAGCACCTGTTAGCGTCTGTTAGCGTCTGTTGCACTCCGCCGTCCCTGTGGAGCCCCACCTCCACTCTGACGTATTATTTCTGTATAAAGGTAAAATACTCATCCTCAGTGTTTGTTTTGGTTCTTCTCGTGATTTTTTTGTTTGTATTTTTATTGTAAAGCTGCTGATGCTTCACAGAAACGGTGTGAAATGATGCTAACCTTCAGATCTGGTTCTTTTATCAGAAACTATTCCTTCTGTTGCAGTTTTGTTTTATCAAAGTTGTAAGAATAAATGTTTGAAGAAACTGAAGGGACCACCTGCTGTGGGTTTATTTAGGGGTATCAGAACATTTTCTACCATTTGGTTTTTAATCTTCATACCTCTTAAATTTGCTGTGTTTTCTATAAAACTGTGAAACTCTGTGAACATCCTGGCCTGGAAGGGGTTAAAATATATGACCTATATTCAAAAAACATGAGAGGCTGAAGTAAAAACTAACAAACCTAAATTAGAAACATTATTTTATATTATTTTTATATCAAATGTTAGGAATATAGCATTATTCTTTCTATAGTTCCATCAGTTTTCAATCTGATAATGAAATGAAGTAAAATAATACGTTAAAACAATGTTGCTAGCCATCGACCCATCTCAGGACCTTAATAATAATGTTAATATGTATTTAATAATTATTTTAAACTCCACTAAATATAATTTATATTGTGGAAAATTGACAAATTTGTCTAATTTTACAGCCGTTTTAGGGATTTGGATATTTTTTTCTCATCTGGAAGAGAATGTTTGGACTGTAACGGATCTCAGAAGTTTTACTCTGTCGTTAAAGAAATAATAAAAATTCCACAAGAAATCATAATTACGAGTTTTAAAGTCAGAAATACAATAATAAAACTCATATTAGGACTTTTATTCTCGTAATATAACTTTAAAACTCAAACTTATGACTTAGAATAAATTACGACGAGCAGAAAAGTGACAACAAAGACATAAAAACAGTTTCTGTCTGGGTTTGGTTCCTGTTTTAACAGCTGTTGGGTCAGAATTTGTCCTTTCGAGTGGACTTTTCCACAAATGGATCAGAACTAGCAGTGAAAATATACTATAACATTAAACTACATGTGAGATTTATGAATTTTAGTCGTTTTCATGAGCCATAATTTATGATAACACTGATTAAGTTTAACCGCTTCATTTAGAGTGCAGTGTACCAGTTGAACCACCAGGCGTCGTCGTTCTGCGGCTCCTTTCACTGCAGGCTAAAATGTTTAAAGTTTTATAAAAAATCTCGTTATCCTCCGGGTATTTACCCTAAGCTGACGGTAATGATTAAGTTCAAATTCTTCCGGAGTGAAATAGACAGATTTGTCAGTATTTGGACTTTAACAGGAACTGCTAGTCATAAAGTGAAGTAACGGTAGATTGTGGCCAGAGGCAGCATCGCCTTTCCTGGCTGCTTTTTTCCAGGGAACGGGTCGGTCCATCCGGTGAGACACTCGGGAACCGGTTACCGGGTCAATAACGAAATAACTAACCCACTCAGAGAGGTAGGTACCGCTAACAGAACCGCTGTGGACCCCAGGTGAGGTTCGGTATCCCGGTTAGCTCTGGGTCTTAGCAGCAGTGTTTCATACCGAAGCTGTTAGCCGCTCAGTTAGCAGCCACAGCTAGCTGTTCTGTGGTTAACCTGCTGATTGAGCTGCTAACCAGCGGTTAGTATCAAACCACAGACCGCAGCATATATGTTAGATCCTGCCTGTGAGTCCAGATTCAGGGTAAAACCCGTGAAGCTGCTGGTTAACCTGCTAACCAGTTTAGTTAGTGTTAAACCAGATAAAGATTGTTAGCTAGAACCTGTAAGTCATTACCCAGGGTGAAATGTGTTTACCTGGCAGGTTACTTGGCAACCAGCTGTTAATGAGTGTTTAACTCCAGCCTGTGAGTCCAGATTCAGGGGGAAATGTTTCTGTTTCAGGGTGGAGGGAGAATGAAGAGCACCCTCATCTCACCTTGTTAACCAGAACCAGAACCGGACCAGAACCAGAACCAGAGGAGACAGCCAGACATGGAGGAGGACGAGGAGGAGAAGATGAGCAGCATGGAGGACCTGCTGGACCTGGTTCTGCAGAAAGACTTGGGCCGGCGGCTGCAGGTGGGGCCGGAGATCACTGAACTGCTGCTCCACCCGGACCGCTGTCCCGGGCTGGACCAGGACCAGAACCTGCTGGACAGGATGGTGGACGCCCTGGCCAGCTCCTGGGTCAACTCCAGCAACTACAAGGTGAGTTTGGGACTCGGGTCGAACCGGGTCAGCAGGGAGGAAACGTGCCATCGTCTAGTTAAACACTGAAAAGTGCGGCAGGCCTTTCTTTTCACCCACTTTACTCTGATTGGGTAAAGTGGTTCTGGGAGGTTCTGGGAGGACTGCAGCAGAAACTAAGGAGCTGGATTAGCAGAGGGTTTGATGGATTATTGAATTAAATGAATCAGAATCTGAGGAGCTTCAGGTTAGATTACAGCTGGTTGGAGGATTAATGTAAAGCAGCTCCAGAACCAGTTCAGTGAATCAGAGTCCAGATCTGAACCCAGATCTAACTGTGGGTGAGCAGCTGGGTCAGAACCGGGTCTGATGGGCCGGTAGAACCCAGCGGCTCCCCAGAGCTTATTTTACATCGACCCAGTTTTAGTTTCCTTCCCTCTGATTCACAGGAGGAACCGTCAGAACGGGCTCATCCTCCGGCCTGCAGCGCCACCTACTGACGCCTGTGGTTTATTTAATCATTTTAAATAAATGCTGAATAGATCTAAAAATTAGAAGAAAACATTTAGTTTTCCATTTCTTCTGGGCTCAATCAAACCAATTTATCCTGAGTTGAAAGAGCAGGATTTGGATCAAAGTTCAATAAATTAAATTTAGGTCAATTATTCAGTAAAAGTCTCTGGATAAACATGTTTCTACTGAATATTGAACTGGTTATAAAAAGACAAACACTTTGTGTTGTCAATATTCTCCATTGTAAGAAAATTAAGAAACTTTTCCCTGATTAATAGTAAAAAGTCTCCATCAGCATCATTCTTGGACTCCTGTTGATATCGCTAATATTCACCACTCCGTCAACACGCCTCCTCTAGATGAAAGAAACTCAAATTATTGGTCACTGAGGATTACATTTGTTCCGAAAATATTCAGAAATTCTCAGTTAATTTCACATATTTTCTAGAAAAATACCCTGATGTTCAAAAGTTGTAAATTTACAATTTAAAATAATTAGTTTTCTGAGAATAAAGCCTCGAATTTCTAACAACATTTTACAAATTCATGACTTTGTAGGAAAAAAACTGACTGTAATTTTTCCCACAGCAAATTTACAACATAATAAAATACATGGGGTTTTTAAATTAATTTTAATGTCTGAGATTTTGTGGTGCCACAGGTTGACGGTTCGATTCCCGGCCTTATGCTTTTCTCGTCCTGTCCAGCTTCTGTTGAATGAAATCTTTTTTAGTAACTTCTGGATATTTTGTGAAGAAATGTGCTGAATTTCATTAACAGTACATTGTAGCTGCTCTTTGCACAGCAAACGTCAATTTCTAAATTAATTTCCAGAATTTTATTACAGTTTTATTTCTGAAATCAATATATTGTGGCAAAAATGTAAATTTTTATACAGTATAGATGTGTGATGTAACACCGCTGTTGACCACATGGGGCAGTGTTCACGGCATTGTTCGGTAAAATCTCTTGAATTTTGAGCCATTGCTCCAAAAATTGCACCTTTCCCCGAGCGCATGCGCTCAGGTGATGCGGATGTGTTGATACGGTGTCAGCAGGGAGACTCTCACTAGTCGTTCATTGAGACTCCCGGTCCACCCCAAGACAAGGAAAGCTGGTGGGGCGGTTCCGGTGGCGGTTCTAGTGCGGAGCGAGCTTCCTCCTCAGTCACGGTTCCGACCCAGATCTCCTGTTTCAGCCACAGTCCGCCTCGTCTCTCCTTCTTCTGTTGAATCCGCTGATTTAAAGCAGGTTGTTCGGTTGCGTTTGTAGTTTCTTGCCGTTTCTCCCAGTTAACTGCTGAGTACCCAGGATCCTTAGCGGCTGAGCTGCATTCTGATTGGCTGTGGTGGGATGTGGGTGTTTCCTGCTTTATGTCGGCGTGTTTTCCTCTCAGGTGGTTCTGCTGGGGATGGAGGTTCTGTCGGCTCTGGTGGACCGGCTGCAGGAGAGGTTCAGGACTCAGGTGGGAACAGGTGAGGATAATATTGTCACTGGACCGAAAGTATAAATACAGAGTAGAATTATATTAAAATAAGAAGTAGAAAATAAGAGCTAAGATATGACAGAATATAAGTTAAACTGAAATCAGTTTAGTAAAATAACATTTAGAGTAAAAATGTGAGAATGACGATGTGAATTAAATAAGGTCAATACAATTAATAAAAAAACAATATATTATTGTTGAATAAAATAATATAAATAGCTAGTTTGAAATAATATACAGCAAATAAAAACAGAAAAATAAATTAATTCAATATTTAGCATTAATTATAATCAATAAAAATAATACAGAAATTAGAAAATACAAGGCATGAAATATAATAAAATATATATTTAATAAAGGAAACATGAATAAAATTTTTTTTTTCAATATACACCATTAATTATAATATATATATAAATAAAAAGAAAAGTAATGAATTAAATAAATGTGCCACATAAACAACATATTAAAATGTAATCAATCATTTTTAAAAAGTCAGTAATGCCACATTTAAAACACTGAAACTTAGATTCATGTGGAATTTGGACAAAAATAATCCAAGATAATATTTATCAATAAAAAGCATGAGAAAATATTCCAAATGTTGTCTCTTATCCTTCATACATCTCTCCCAGTCCTGCCCAGCCTGATGGACCGGCTGGGCGACTCGAAGGACCAGGTGCGGGAGCAGGACCAGGCGCTGCTGCTGAAGGTCATGGACCAGTCGGCCAACCCTCAGGTAGCTGCAGCGGCTGGACGCCACTTCCTGTCCAGGTGAGGCTCTGACCCTCTGCTGTGTCTGCAGTACGTCTGGGAGCGCATGATGGGAGGGTTCAAGCACAAGAACACCCGGACCAGAGAGGGACTCTGCCTCTGCCTCATCTCCACCCTCAACGTGTGAGTGTGCGACCCCTGACCTCTGACCTGTAAAGCGGTCTGTGTGTGTTAGAGCCCTGCGCTGTGTCTTCCAGGTTTGGCTCTCAGAGTCTGACGCTGAATAAAATCGTTCCTCACATCTGCAACCTGCTGGGAGACCCGACCAGTCAGGTACGACCCAGTCCTCTGAGGCCACTGGTTCCAGTTCCTCCAGTGCTGAACTGGTTTCATTTGGTCTGGAGCTCCAGTTTAACTCCAGAGGAGCTAATGGGGCTAATTTAAACTGCATGTTTAGAGCTGGGTTCATTTAAAATATCCACATTGTTTTGCTATTTTCCTCTGTGTGTTTCTATTATAATTTTCTATTTTATATTATTATGGTTTGTTTTTGATTTAGCTATTGATTTTATGATTATTATTTAATTTTAAAAAATTGCTTTATATTTTTGACCTCTTTTGATATTTTTTTCAAAAAGTTATTTTTTCTATTCATTAAAAATATATATATTTTACACATTTTATTTTCCTCAGTTTTGTCATATCTATCAGTTCTTATTGTTATGTGTTTTACCAAATATTATTTTTCTGTATGAATTTGTAGAATTTAACATTTAAATTTTATTTTCAAAGGGCTAATATTATTATTTACATATCTTATTTATTTTTCTTTAAAGAATAATAAATCAGGTTTTATTCGTAGTGGAGCGCCCTCTGCTGGTGAAACAAAAACACTGCAGTGATGAAACGTTTGTTTTCCTGCTGGGTCAGGCCCCTGGTGTCCTCTTGGACCGTCAGGTTGGTCTCAGAGTTTCTGCGTCCTGATTGGCTGCAGATATCTGTCATCACCAGAGTCTGACTTCCTGTTCTGGACAGGAAGCCGAGCCCACCCGCCTCACTTCCTGAATCTCTCAGCAACAAAACCCTGAACTTACAGTTCAGAGGCCTCTGAGTTAGACTTTGATTTAGCTGAACCATAAACACTGAAAACACATTTTAGTTTGAATAAATTTCTCCTGTATGGAGTTAAATTCCTGCTGTGTGTCTCCATGTTGGTGTGAAGGTCCGTGATGCTGCCATGTTCTGCCTGGTGGAGATCTACCGCCACGTAGGAGAGCGAGTGAGAATCGACCTGGGGAAGAAAGGGCTGCCTCAATCACGGTGCGTTCAGGGACTCATGGTGCATTCAGGGACTCCTCACCCTGTGGTTTTAGCTGTGCCTCAGTCACGGTGCGTTCAGGGACTGTCAGATTGTTGTTCTCCATCCTCAGATAACGGACCAATTGTCCCGTGTTTCTGTCTCAGGCTCAGATCAGAATCAGTCTTCCTCTTCCTGTCTGACCCTTGACCCCGTGTCTTTTATTGTCTACTGTTTCGTCCGTCTCAGAGTTCCCGCTCCGAGACTTTGACCCGTTTAGATTCTGTCCCAGGTTCTGAGGTCAGCCTGCAGGCCTCAGCGTGTTGCTGCTGATTATTCTGTTTGTGGCTCTGCAGGCTCAACATGATCTTCAGTAAGTTCGATGAGGTCCAGAGGTCAGGGGTCATGGTGCCGTCTCCTCTGTCAGGTAAGAACTGCTGATCAGCCACTGGAGGTTCTGGGTTCTGGGTTCTGGGTCGGCTGCTTGGTGGAACCCAATCTGAGTCAAAGTGTCCCAGGTGTGATCCTCTTCTCTGAAATATGATACGAAATATGAATTTATGTAATATGATTTGTTGCAATATAATACAATATGATACAATATGATACAATATAATACAATATAATACAATATGATACAATATGATACAATATAATACAATGTGATACAATGTGGTAGATACATAATATAATTAGAGATAATTAAAATATGAGCTCTAATACATAGAGAACATGATAGAAAATAAAATGATAAGATGTGATTCTATACAGTAAGATACAGTACGACCTGATAAAATATGATACAACCAGTGTTATAGATTATGATGCTGTGTAATATAATACAGTGTGATTAAATATATAAAGTTACAGTTTGTCTTCCTGGTCTGAATCCTGGAGAACGTCGTCCTTCTTCCTCCAGCTCAATGGGAACAGTCCAAGTTCTTGTCCTGTTGTCTGGGACACACACACACACACACACACACACACACACATCTGCTAACAGGAAGTTCAAACTGGGCCAAGCCCACAGCGCAGCTGAGGCTTTTATTTTGTAGGAGTGGTGTCAGCTGTCGTCCTCACAGTCACAAGACAGGGAGGCAGCAGAGGAGGAAGAGGACGGAGCGAAGAGGAGCTTTCCTCCACAGGTAAATCCTCCTATTCATGTCAAGCCAACTGATCATCAGGATCTCTCCTTTGGACTCCTCGTTCATCCGAGCCGGTCCAGATTCTGACCCGCTTCCTGTGGGATCAGAAGGTTCAGAGGTGAACGAGCTGCTGGTGGAACAGGAAGAGCTTTTGTCTGGTTCCTCCTGGAGGATCTCTGGGAGTCACAAGCCGCCTCTCATCCAGACAGGAACAGAACCTGCAGCTGTTCTCTGTGTGGAGCCGCGGGCCGGTACCGCCTGCTGGATAACGGAGAGATCCAGTTGGTCCTGGTTCTCCTGGTTCTGAGCCTGACCCGGCTGAGTGAATCAGAGGAATGTCTGAGACGGAGGAGGATTAAAGGCAGCTGTCAGGCTCCATCAGAACCGGAGCTGCTGAACGGGACCGCACAGTTCAGCTGGGAACCGGAGTTCTGAAATGACCCGATTGTGTTTGGTTCTGACTGTGCATTCAGAGGGCTGCAGCTGCTGCGCGTCGTCCCGCTGCGCGTCGTCTGTGTTTTTTCTTTTAAACCCAGACATAAAATGTTCTGAATGATAATATTTATATTCTAACTCTGCTCCAGTACAGCTCAATAAAATATATCAATAGCTTCACAAACTTGGCCAAACATGTAAATACAATTTTGATTTTTTTTAATCAGCACAATTAGGAGTTTAATAACCAGCATAAAATAAATAATAAAGAAACCAAAAGTGACCAAAACAACAGGTGAACTGACCTGATCTAACATTTACAAATAAACTGGAACTTTATTATCTTTTTCTAGATTAGAATGTGGCTTCATTTAGTTTTACTTTGTCAGTTGATTAAATGGCAGAATCTCAGTTTTAGTAAAAGCCACAGGATGTTTTTAGTCAATATTACTAATAAATTAAATTAAATTGAAGCTTTGTGTTGCACCTTACATTTACCATGTTAATATTTGTATTATATCTTGTTTTGAACGGCCTGGCATCAGTGAAAACTTCACATTTAGATGATTCTTTAAATGTTCTCAGGGACCGCCCAGAATCATTCTGAGGGCCACAAATGGCCCCGGAGCCACACTTTGAACCCCCCTGATTAATACCAAACATTTAGCTACATTAAAGCACCTGTGTGAATGTTTCCCTTCAAGACTCACTGTGACTCGATTTATGACTGTTTTTATTTAATGTTAGTTTTATTTAACATTTTATTATCTTATTGTGTCATTTATTATATTATAACAATCAATCAACTTTATCTATACTCTTAGGTAGAATTGGTTACAGTGAATCAGCTTTATTGCCAAACTGGAAACTTTACATAGAAACACAATAAATATAAGTATAACATACTTTAAAATATTTAAACTTTTATTATTTTTAGTTTAATTAAATGCTTTTAATAGTTAAAATATTTAAAATCAACTTTTATTTCAGATGTTCTATTTTTAGCCTAGTTAAATATTTTAAGGTCATTAATTTAATTCTTTAATGGCAGTAAATATAATCAGTTGCAAAGAAATATTTTGAATCATTTTTCTGCTGACTCATCACTTTGCTGCTCCGTCCTCTCTGACTCCGCCCCCTCCTCTGATTGGCCCCTCCTCTTCCTGCTCTCCTCCATCCTCCGTCGTCTTCCTCCATCCTGTGTGGAGAGAATCGGAGGACGAGGAGGAAGAGGAGGAAGAGGAGGAGTGTTTGTGGTCTGGTTGGAGCCATCAGGCTGCGGCTCCCTCCTCCGGGTTTCTGTGCTGCAGCGGCCCAGATGTGAGACGGAGCGGACGGCGCCGGCATGCTGAGGAAGCTGGTCTGCAGGAGGATCTGCTCCTGTAAGCTGCTCCTCTTCCTCTGCATCAGAACCAGGCAGGAAGCCGGGCTGAGGGGGCGGAGCCTGATTGTTGGGAGGATGATTCAGGGTGTGAGGAGGAAGCTGCTCCCAGATCAGCTGGAGCCAACAGGATTCTAATGGACCGGACTGGGTCTGGTTCTGGGTCTGCGTCTGGAACTGGTTCTGGTTCTGGGTCTGGTTTTGGGTCTGGTTCTGGTTCTGGGTCTAGTTTTGGATCTGGGTCTGGGTCTGGGTCTGGTTCTGGTTCTGGTTCTGGTTCTGGGTGGTTGGTGAGCTCATCCTGTGTTGACCTGCAGGATCATTTCTCTGTTTTTCGTCTAACAACCTGATCCGTGTTGTCGGTTCTGGTTCTGTAGAACTTCTGTCGGCTTCATGCTGAAAGTTGTGAGCTTTAATCTACAGGAGGAAACTCTAAAATATGGAAACTCAAAGGGGACATTTTTGTGCTTCCATTTGGTTTCCACTGTTTCTAAAAGCAGCTGAAAAACCAACCAGATGTTTTCTGGATGAAGTTCATGGTGTCTGGAAAATGAGCCATTTAAAAAACTCCTGAATGTAAAGCCTCAAATCAGAAGGCACTGCCCGTTACCTAGCAACCCCAGTGAAGCCCAGCTTGCTACCTAGCAACATACAGCTGGCTTCCCAATGTATGCAATGTGCAATGGCTGCTGGAAGAGATTAGAGTTTTGTTGTTGACTGGAAACCACTTCTGATTGGCTGTGCAGGAGGCTCTACTTCTGCTTTTCAAAGATGTCTGGTTGTATAATTGTGGATCTGTTTGCAGCCATTTTCACGTGTGAGTGTAAAGTTGAGTTGGGGGCGTGGCCAGCAGCTGCTTGTTTGGATTTAAAGTGACAGAGGCCCTAAAACAGCTCAGCCTAGTCAGAACTGATCAGACTGAAATGGAGCGGTTCTGGTTTGACAGCAGACTCAGTGGAAGGTTCTGTCTGGACAGAACCGATGTTCTCCTGGTGACGCTCGGTGGCTTTGACCTGCTGATGTGTTGTCTCAGTCTGGCTGTGTGAATAATGGAACAGGATCGATTTCTTGCAGGCAGGTTCTGCTCTGGGCGGTAAAGTGGCTCGTGTTCAGAGCCTGATGTGTTTATGTCCTGATGACCAGAGAACATGCTCTGCTGCCCCCAGCTGACCCTCCATCAGTTCAGGAATCCCATCCTGTCCAGCTTCACTGCATGCATCAGAACCGTCCTGGGCAGTAGTTCTGGTTCTTCAACACTGGACTAATTGTTCTGCAGGAATCTCAGGAATCTGCTGGAGCTCAGCAGAGAGGCCTCGGCCCGCCTGCTGGGACCCACACAGCTACAGGGTTCATTCACACCAGGCCTGTTCAGTTCACTTCAACACAACTCCAGTTCGTTTGAAACCAGTTCAGTTGATGAGGTGTGAATGCTAAGCTAATTCTGGTCCTACAAACCTCAGTCTGGGTCCAGTTGAAGTGAACTCTGGTTTGGTTTGAACACCGAGGCTCCAAAATCAGGATGTGGACTACAGCGCAGGGCATTCTGGGTAAATCCAGCCAAAGCTAACGTGCTAGCCTAGCGCTAGCAGCAGAAATGTCTCCTGGTCTTCAGCCAAAGACTAAAGAGAAATCCTCCAATACTAAAATCTGACGCCTCCATCTTGTTTCCATCTGGTGAAGAAGGAAGTTGCTCTCAGTGTCTTCAGAGGTTTTTGTGTGGTTTCCTTCAGTGGTTGTTGGTGCAGCGCCCCCACAGGCCAGGAGGGGAACAGGCTGGTTTGACTCAGAACCACAGCAGCTGGAGGTGGAGCAGATGTTCTGGTTCCAGTAGAACCGGGTCGACCGGATCATCTGGTGTTAAAACGCTCCTTGTTGTTTGTCTTCCAGATAAAACCTTTGAGGACGATGAGTCGGTGGACGGCGGCCGTTCCTCGTCCAGAGCAGCCTCTGTGTCTGGGAGGAAGGCGGTGAGCATGGGCTCGTTCCGACGGCCATCCTCAGCCTCCAGCAGCAAGTCTGCAGGTCAGAACCGGAACCGGTTCCGCCCCACTTGTTCACGTGTCGGCCGTGTTTTACGAGGCTCTCTGTCCTGCAGGGCGGGACGGGTCGAGTGCAGGAGCTGTGGATGAGGAGGATTTCATCCAAGCCTTTGAGGACGTTCCCACAGTTCAGGTAAGACTTCTTCTGCTCCCTGAAGCCTCGCTCCGTTAAATCTCAGCTGTGGCGTTTCCTCCGCCAGATCCACTCCAACCGGGAGGTGGAGGAGGCCATGACGAAGATCCGGGACGTTTTGTCGGATGATAAGAAGGACTGGGAGCTGAGAGTGGCCGCCGTAAGCCGTCTTCACCTCGTCTCTGTGTGGAGGGTGTGTTGTTCCTCTGACCTCTGACCTCCGCCTCGTCTCTCCTCAGCTGAAGAAGCTTCGCTCGCTGCTGCTGGCTGGAGCGCTGGAGTTCGACTGCTTTCTGCAGCAGCTGCGGCTCCTGGAGGCGTCCTTCAAGCTGTCTGCCAAAGACCTGCGGTCTCAGGTGGTCCGGGAGGCCTGCATCACGCTGGGGTGAGGCCGCGACCTTTCACCTCTAGAGCTCCTCCGTCCCCTGATTAGTAACACCTCCTGTCGCCTGCAGCCACCTGTCGGCGGTGCTGGGCAGCCGCTTCGACCACGCCGCCGAGGCCATCATGCCTCCCCTCCTCAACCTGGTGCCCAACAGTGCCAAAGTCATGGCCACGTCGGGCGTGGCCGCCATCCGCCTCATCCTCAGAGTACGACCCACACTTCCTGTTTCTGGTCATCGCGTCTTAAAGTGGCCTTGCTGCGCAAAATTCACTTTTTACATGTTTCTGTCTCTGACGCTTCTAGAAACAGAACAAGATCTAAAAAACACCAGATGTACTTTGGTAATAAGTTCATGTTTTTTAGTGTCTGGAAAATGAACCACTTCAAAAACCTCCTCAATATTGTCGCGCTGCACCGTTACCTAGCAACCTAAGCTGATCTCCAGCAGGTTTGGTCAGCTGGTTTTTCTGCTGTATTTGCTGTACAATGGCTGCTGGAAAAGACAAGAGTTTTGTTGTTGAATTACCATCCAGAAAGCAGTCTGTGCTTCCTGGTTGGCTATGCAGGAGGCTCCTCTTCTGCTTTTCAAAGCTGTAAAGCAGAACAAAAGTAATTAGGATTTAAAGTGACGGAGACCCTAAAACAGCTCAGAATGGGATGGATCAGCCTGGAATCTTATGATAGTTTAAAGAAGCAGCACCGCTCTCTGTGAGGCTCCAGAACCTTCATGAACAGGAACCTCCTTTCCACTGCAGCCTGGTTCTGATCCATGAAACCTGCTGCAGCTTTTCTTTCTGCTCTGGTCCTGCAGCACACACACTGTCCTCGCCTCGTCCCCATCATCAGCAGCAGCTGCTCCTCCAAGTCTGTGGCTGTCAGAAGGTCAGACTGGATTCCCCTCTACATTTATCTGTTCTTACACAGAAACACTTTGATTTCTGTCTTCAATTATTATATTCCAAGTATTGTTAAATTAATATATATCTGGATTTTTTTGCTGCTTAATTTTCTATCTATATATAAAATGTATTTTATTGAATTACTTATGATTTTGTTTCATGTATAAAAAAATGTACTTTTTTGGTTTAAAATACATTTTAAAACATTTGTTTATGTTTTTAATTCTGTTCATGTACAATATTTAATATTAATTAGTAATATTTGATTGTTACAATAATTTAATAATAATAATTCTCTTACCAATTTTTATCATTTTGTTTTGATAATAATTTGTTTTGAAATGATAAAAATAAATAAATGTCCTATTTATTTTTAGTTTTCTGAAGCTGTTTTCCTTCCACAAACTTTTCCTGTCTTGTTTTCCAGACGCTGCTTTGAGTTTGTGGACCTGATTCTGCAGGAGTGGCAGACCAGCAGCCTGGACAGGTACACACACACACACACACACACATGCGCACACACACACACACACATACACACACACACATCTCCACCTCCCCCTGAGGAAACCTGACACTCGGCCCAGACGGGCTCCACCTCAGCCGTTTCCATGGCGATGGGAACCACCGGGGGAAACCTGAGCTGAACCTGAGCGGCTCTCTGTCGCCATCGACCCGTCAGAGTCCAATCAGAACCAGAGAGTCAAACTCAGAGTCTGGTTGGGTTCATTAGAGATAGATGGTGGTGAAGCTCGGTGGAGGCAGAGTCATGATGTTCGGAGGCCTGAAGGCCTCATCATGTCATTTCACTGGGATTTCACTGTCTGTGAATTCATTTACATATTTTAAAGGAGATTACTTAACATCTGTCATTTCTCTCTCTTTCTCTCTCTCTCTCTCTCTCTCAGACATGGAGCGTTGCTGATGGAGACGATAAAGAAGGGGATCCATGATGCTGATGCTGAAGCTCGATCTGTGGCCAGGAAGTAAGGCAGCTTCCACAAACACAGCAGCTCCAATAAGAACAAGCCTCGCTCTGACCTCTGACCTCTCAGGTGCTACTGGAGCTACCAGGGTCACTTCAGCCGGGAGGCGGAGCTTCTGTTCCAGGGCCTGGAGTCGGCCTATCAGAGAGCTCTGCAGGCCCACCTGCGCAGCGGAGACGCCCTGGTGTCGCTGCCGGCCTCCGACCGTTCCTCGTCCTCGTCTCAGGAGAGCCTGAAGTGAGTTCAAAGGTCACCTGGGGTCTGCATGTTGGAGCCTTCTGCCTCTAACCCTCTGGACTCCTTCCTCCTCAGTCGGCCGCTGGCGATGAAGAGCTCAGCAGGAAGCAGCAGCAGCAGAGGTCAGCACCAAGGTCAGCACCAAGGTCAACACCAAGGTCAACATCATCACACCTCAAACATTTAAACCTGCTTTTTTCATCCTATTTAATTATTTTATTGCATAATACTTCCTATATAATCATAAAATACTTATTTATTTCAGTTTTTATTTTGGTAATATGCATTTTAATTTATCACAATTAAATGTAATATAGTACTATATTGAAGTATAATATAAAATTTTTTAATTCAGAGGAACAAACATTACAGACCAGCATTCAGAAATATTGATCTTTAAATAATCAATTAGAGAAGAAAAGAGAAAAACAACAAAAAGTACAAATTAAAATTATTAAAAATGATTCTTAAGCATCTTTCAGTAGTGATAAAAACTCACTGATCTGATGTTAGAGATAAAGTTAATCAGTTTAACTGCAATAAAAACAAACCAAATCTAAACAAAAATGTAAATAAACTTTGTTGAAATCATGTTATCATATTTAAATAAAGACAGGAATATTGTAAAAGTGCAGAACAGTAACTAACTGGAAGCTGTTGGACCTGCAGGTGGCGCCCCCCACAGGCCGGGAGCCGCCTCGTCTCCAGCCACTCTGCAGCGATCCCGCAGCGACGTCGACGTCAACGCCAGCGCCAGCGCCCGCAGCAGGATGCCCGCCGTCAGCGCCGCCGCCGCCGCTCTTCCTCCTGGATCCTACGCTTCGCTGGGTCAGAACCAGAACGTCCCGCTGGCTCCGCCCACCTCTCAGGGGTCACGGGTCGTCTTTCATCATCTTGTCTTCATCCTCAGGGCGAGTTCGGACCAGGAGGACGAACGGCGGAACCGGTGCCACGGCGACAGACGGCCGGAGCCGAGGGAAGGTCGTCTCTCAGTCCCAGCGTGAGTGAAGAGACCCGACGTCTCGGCTCGTGGTTCCGGTCCACTCTGACCCGGTTCTGTTGGTTTTAGCCGGCAGCCGGTCCGGTTCTCCGGGCCGCCTGCTCAGCTCCACGTACGGCCGGATCCTGAGGCCCGCCGCAGGCGGCAACGGCGCCCCCTGCAGCGTGAGCGACAAGACGCGACACCGAGGTCACCGCAGCCAGGGCTGCAGCCGAGAGACCAGTCCGTCCAGAACCGCAGCCGGTAAGAACCGTTGCTAGGCAACAGGCCCAGAGCTTATAATATTTTATTATTTTTAGATCTATTTCCAGTGATTCTAATATTTTTTAACATTTATGTTTTTATTTAAAATTAAATTTTTAAGTTAAAGAAATAATTTTTAAAAATTTGATTGTATTTTACTTTTATTATTTCTTTTTCTTTTAAGTTTTCTGTCATTGATATTTACATTTTGATTTTGATTTTATTTTTTTATTTATTGTTTTGTTTCATTTTATGTTTGTTCTATTATTTTATTTTTTTTAATTTGTTTTATTAAAATCAAATTCCTTTATTTTACCTTGAATCAGTTTTTTATTTAATCAGATTTTGTTTTTGTTCTTTTACTGTTTAGTTTTATGTTTTTATGCGTTTAATAAAATTCATAAATTCATTAGAACCTTTTCCCCCAAAACATCTAAAAACTAAAACATTCAGGTTGATACAATGAGAAAGTTTTACTTTTTAAACTATCTTGTCTCATTTCAGAAAGTAAAACTTATTTATTTTATAGATCCATCACACAGAGAACGACAGATTCTTTATTTATTATTTTGATCAATTATTTTTAATTTTGGCTGCAGATAATATTCAGAAAGTTTTAATCAATGACACAAATAAAAAAGCATCTTTAATGTCTAGATGTTATATTTCAGTAAATATTTTATGAAAACCAGAATATCATCTGCAAACTGTTGCAGTTTTTTTGTTTTTCTTGGTAAAATGAAGCCAGAAGTGATGAAAGCTGACAGGAAGGAGAACGCAGCCCTGCGGAGCTCCTCCTGACGCTTGGCCATGTTGCCATGTTTCCTGGTTTCTCCACCAGTTTAGAACCAATCCTGCATGCTCCTCCTCCATCTTGTCCTCCTGCTGTCTAACCCAGCCTCTGTAACTCACTGCATGAACGCTGTCCTCTTCTCTTGTTCTCTCCTGTTCTCTCCCTCCTCTTCGTTCTCTCTTGTTCTCTCCGTCCGGACTCTGCAGCCCGGAGTCGGATCCCTCGGCCCAGCATGAGTCAGGGCTGCAGCCGGGAGACCAGTCGCGAGAGCAGCCGCGACACCAGCCCCGCCAGGGGCTTCTCCCCGCTGGGTGAGTACCTGACTGCGGCCCCCCGCCGTGTGGCCCCCCACGGCCCTCTGTCCTGCCAGCTTTAGACGCCTCCTGCCTCAGAGTGAGGGACCTGCTGTGGTTTTTGTTTCCTCCTGCAGCCAGCCGGCCTCATTCCCGTTCCACCAGCGCCCTGTCCTCTGCAGAGGGCTGCTCAGGTGACCTCTGACCTCCTCATTCATTCATGCTCCTTTACCTGCATGGCTGAGTCAACAGCCCCATGCTGTGGGGTCAAAGGTTAAAAGTAGCAGGAGCCATGCCTGGGCTTGTTGCTGGTTTCAGGATGCGTCTCGTGTTGCATCTCTACTGATGGTTGAGTTGCTCCTGGTTCCTGGTTGCTTTGGGTCGAAGGCTGTAAAATCACAAAGTCTCACCAAGTGGTTTGTCTGGTTTCTAGTGCAAAGATCTTAAAAAAATACTTTATTGACCCCAAATGGAAAATAAATAACAATTCAACCCGATTACACATGAAATAAGACAAAACTGATTGTAAAAGTAACTTTCCATCAAGATACAGCAGCTTGTTTTAGGTCAATAATTCCTTAGTGTTGATGAAAATCTTTTACTTTTTCTGGCACTTATAATATTTTTGTTATCAGTATTAAAGCGGCAGTATTTTGTCAAATCAGCTTTTTAAGTTTTCCAACTTGTTTAATTGTTTTTCCTGCATTGTTGCTCTGATTCTTTCTTTATGTTTGAGAAATCCTGTAATCTCCATGGCAACCAATCAGCTGCTAATCACCTGGGTGGACCTAGCCCCGCCTTCAAGGTGTAGCTCCTCCCCCACTGTGCTCCTTCAGACTAGCCAAGTGAATTAGCAAAGAGCTGCTGCTCAGCCACACTGGTAAAGAAAGGGTTAATAGAGGAGCCATGTTGGGATGACTTCCTGGAGGCGGAGCTTTAGAAAGAGCAGGAGCTTCTTAAAGAGACAGAGACCCATTTTAAGAAGTCAAATTTCTTTGAAGTCATATATATTTAGAATTTTGATAAAAACTGGAGGAATCATAGTTACTTACAAACAGAGTTCTGCCTCTTTAAGACATTATTGACTGAAAACAAACTTCTGTGTTTTCCTGTCTTATTTCTAGATGTTTGCAGTAGAAACTAGACAATAATAGTTGGTAAGATTCTGTTTTTGCAGTGATGATGATGATGCTGCTGCTGTCCAGTCTGACCCTGGGGTCTCTTCCTCCTCAGACCGGCTGGCCCATCAGGCCCGGATCTCGGCCTCCGTCAACGCCATGCGGGTCCTGAACACGGGCACCGAGGTGGAGGCGGCCGTGGCCGACGCTCTGGTAGGAAGCAGCTGCAGTTTTCCTCTTCCTGTCTGATCTGAGCTCCTGTGGCGCTGATGTCAGGTTTCTTATGACTTCCAGCTGTTGGGAGACTCCAGGAGTAGTAAGGTAGTAGATCCTGTGTGCCTGCATGCAGCGTGTTTTACAGACCGTTTCATCACATCACCAAACTCTCCGTCCGTCCGTCAGCATGTCCGTCTGTCCGGCCGTCGTCAGGCTTCCTGCTCACTCTGGTTCTCCTCCTGCAGCGGCGGCCCGTCCGGCGGCGCTTCGAGTCTCCCGGTATCTACTCTGACGACGACGCCAACAGCGACGCCTCCAGCGCCTGCTCCGAGCGCTCCTTCAGCTCCAGGAACGGCGCCGGGCCCCACTTCCTGCGGCAGACGGAGGATGTGGCGGAGGTCCTGAACCACTGCGCCAGCTCCAACTGGTCGGAGAGGAAGGAGGGCCTGCTGGGCCTGCAGAACTTGCTGAAGGGCCAGAGGACGCTCAGGTGGGCTCTGCAGCTGGGAGTCAGCAAAGAAAAAGCTTTAACTGCAGACGACCCTAATTTACATTTAAATACTAATTAATACGTAATGTTGCTTTTTAAAAACATGAATATGAAACAATCAGCAACAACAAACATTGTACTGTAAAACAACCTGGAGTGTAGAAAACATTAGTAGAGTCTGAGATGAAGCCTCTGATTGGCAGCTGTGGTGGGCGGGGCCTGGCAGGCCGGCCAATCAGAGAGCTTGTTGTTTCTGTGTGAACCTGAACAGACTCTGTTTGCTTCCAGCCGTGTGGAGCTGAAGAGACTCTGTGAGATCTTCACCAGGATGTTTGCAGACCCTCACAGCAAGGTGAGGACCTCCTGACAGGAAGCAGAACTATGTCACTTCCTGTCGGACTGGAGACAGGAAGCATCTTGAACTAACCCGCTGTTCTCTGTTGCATGTTGCTCTCTGCTGTGGACTCTAACAAACCCAGAGAGTAAGTGGTTCCTCCCTGCAGCTGCTCATGGTCACCTTCATCCCAGGCCTGACCCTCCTCTTCCTCACCTGCCAGGTGTTCAGCATGTTCCTGGAGACGCTGGTGGACTTCATCGTCCTGCACCGGGACGACCTGCAGGACTGGCTCTTCGTCCTGCTCACTCAGCTGCTGAAGAAGATGGGCGCCGACCTGCTGGGCTCGGTCCAGGCCAAGGTCCAGAAGGCTCTGGACGTCACCAGGTCGGAACCAGAACCAGCTTCCTGACGGTGGTTGTGTTATAGCCCAACTGGGGCTTTTATTTTGAAAGAGGCAACCTTCTGCTGATTGCTTGTTTAGACTTTTATTAAAGTAGCATAAATAAATGATGAAAATGAATTTATTCTGAACCAGTCAATATGAAGAACTGAATGTGTGTAAAGTTTTGTTTCTGCTTCAGGGATTCGTTCCCCCTGGAGCTGCAGTTCAACATCCTGATGCGTTTCATCGTGGACCAGACCCAGACGCCCAACCTGAAGGTCAAGGTGGCCATCCTGCGCTACATCGAGGCTCTGGCCCGACAGATGGACCCGGCCGACTTCGTCAACTCCAGCGAGACGCGCCTGGCCGTCTCACGCATCATCACCTGGACCACCGAGCCCAAGAGCGCCGACGTCCGCAAGGTACCGCACTGCATCATGGGAATCCTCCTGGACCGGGCCAGGAGGATTCAGAACCTTACAACTCATTGGGATAAAAATAAAGATTCTGGTAAAAAGACAGAAACAGATTTTATTATTTTATCCAGCAGCAAAAATATTAAAATGTTAAAAACAAAACATGAAGAATTAAGATTAATAAGGAAATGTAGTAAACTAACAGAAACAGTTTATAGAAACAGAAAACAGATTATTTTATCAACAATGTGCATAAAAACTATTGCTGTTGAAAAACATTTTTATTATTTACCTCATTTAATCATTTGATAAATTATGTATTTATTGATCCTCTGGAGAAAACAGCAGCAATAACCATTCAGATAATCAATAACTGATGGTGACAACGAGACGATGAATGTTTCTCCGCCCTCAGACGCTCCACACCTGGGCAGGTGAGGACCGAAGCTCCACCGCCTCTCTGCCCCGGGAGGGGCATCAGGAGGAGAGGTGCAAGCAGGTAGAGCCGGCATGAGCGGGGCAAATGACCCGCTTATGAATGGGGCATTAACCGGGCCTGGACGGGGCAATAACTGGCTCTGGATGGAGCATTAACTGGGGCAAATAACCAGGGCGTTAACCGGGTCAGAACCAGACTCTGCCACTAACCAGGCTCCTGTTTCTCTGCAGCTGCTGCATGCGTCTGAGGAAGCTGCTTTCCTTTCTGGCTGCATGTCTAACTCGCTCTGACCCGTTCTCCAGGCCCGGCCGGCGGCGGCGCCCCCCGGTGGAGGCACAGGGAACCGGTGAAGTCAGCCGGTCCGGTTTGTGTCTTGCAGGCGGCCCAGGTGGTTCTGATCGCCCTGTTTGAGCTCAACACCCCAGAGTTCACCATGCTGCTGGGAGCGCTGCCCAAAACCTTCCAGGACGGAACCACCAAGCTGCTGCACAGCCACCTGAGGAGCGCCAGCGCCGGCATCGCCATGGTAACGGTCTTCACCCCCCACAGGGAGGGCTCCTTCAAATCTAACTAAACCAGGGTCAGTCTGAAGATAGTGCTGGTGACCTCTGAGGACCTCTGATGACCTCTGGAAACGTCTTTATTCAGATCTTTAAAATGAGAGCAGCAGAAAAATTAACTGGATTTGAAGTTAATTAAATTTTGATTAATTAACTAAAGAAACGTCCCTCAGCTGTGATGCAGGTTTCCTCCATAACCTTTGACCTTCTGCTTGCTTCAGGCGGCTCCAGGCGACTCAGCCGGCCGGACGCCTCCCCGCCCCCCCGGCAGCCGCAGCAGCCCTCTGACCTCGCCCACCAACCACGGCGGCCTCTCCCCCAGGTGAGAACGGGACGTCCTGACCGGCCGGCCTCCGGTCAGGACCCAGACGCTAACCTTCCTGGTGTGTCTCCTCCCTCCCCCGCCTGCAGTCGGCTGTGGGGCTGGAGCGCCGACGGCCTCTCCAAATACCCTCCTCTTCCTCCCTTCCCCTCCCCTCTTCCTCCCTCTGCCTCCCTCAAGGCCTTACGGCGAGCGTACTCTCCCAGGTAACCCCGCCCCCTCCAACCATCGTCTGTTTGACTCACCTGTTTGTGTCTCAGGTGTCTGTGACCTCATCATCGTCCATCCAGGTTCCTGGACTTTCCTAGGCATGGACCAACCCAGTGGTGGCGCTAAGCGGCTAATGCGCTAAGAGCAGAGCTCAGTTTTAAGCTAACGTTTTAGAGGTGACCAGGGTTCAACATCTGTTAAGACAAATGTGATCCACTAGAGGGCGACAGATGTTTGACATGGTTTAATTTAGCGCTGTAGCATTAGCATCTGTTACATACTATAATGATTATGACTGATATTATATCTAATATTGATGATTAACCCTTTAGGGTTAGCAATGCTTCTGATTAGCAACTTAGCGTTAGCGCTGCTAGCTTTTCAGTGGTGCCATCACTGTTGGACCTGGAGCAGAATGAAGAGTTGGTGGTCCAGTTTGAATGAAAACAGGTCCAGTGGTTAGGAGGACAGTCCAGCACTGATCCATGTCTAAGAACGTGTCCATGTCCATTCAGTGTCTCCTGCAGTAGCAGCAGCAGCAGCTGCGGCGCCTTCAGCCCGTGTTCCTCTGTTTCAGCATGCTGGAGTACGACAGTGAGAACCTGAACACTGAGGATCTGTACGGATCCCTGCGCGGCGTCTCTGAGGCCATCCAGAACTTCAGCTTCCGCAGCCAGGAGGAGCTGGTGGAGCCGCTGCGGCGGGACGTGAAGCGGGACGGAACGGTCAGTGTGTTGACGCCGCCTCATCCCGTCAGGCTGGATCTAGACGTCACATGTCTGTTCTGATGCAGGTCGGCGTGGCGGCAGCATCGGACCCAGAGCGCCGGTACTGTGGCGACATGACGGAGGGCGGCCGGACGGCTCTGGACAACAAGACGTCCCTGCTGAACATGCCTTCGCCTCGGTCGTTCTCCGGGCCGCGCTTCAGGGACTACAACCCCTACAACTACACAGACGGCTCGCCGGAAAAGCCCGGCCCGGAGGACGGCGCCGAGCCACAGAGAGACGGTGAGCCAGACGTCCTGTAGCGGCTCGCCGGGTCTGTCTCTGTCTCACTCTGGCTCCCTCTGCAGGCCGGCGGCAGGAGAGCGGAGAAAACAAGACACAGAACGCCAAGAGCTTTCCAGGTAACAAACCCAACCCAGAGCTTCAGCACAACCGCCGCTTTCCGTCCTAACGCGGTTCTGTGTGGCCGCAGCCGGGTCGGCGGAGCAGCTGGAGCTGGTGGGGGAGCTGCTGAAGGAGCTGTCCCAGACCGGGGAGCAGGAGGACAGGCGGGGGGCGCTGCTGGAGCTGCTGAAGGTGGCCCGCCAGGACAGCCTGCTGGTGTGGGACGAACACTTCAAGACCCTGCTGCTGCTGCTGCTGGAGACGCTGGGCGACAAAGACGTGAGTCCAACCGGACCGGACCGGTTCCGACTCGCAATGAGCAATTTAATTAACATAAGATTATTAGTATTTATCATAATCTGTTTGATGTTAGGACTTTGGTTGGTGCGTTTTATTTTGTAAACTTAAAATCTTCCACTTCCTGTGTGAAACACAAAATTACAGTTTTTGAGGGTCAAAGTCCAAAATGTCTGGACTGTTTGCCGTAAAGAGATCAGTGATCCGTCAGTTGGTCGTGAACCGCTCCGTCTCTCGCAGCACTCGGTCCGGGCGCTGGCGCTCCGGGTTCTGAAGGAGATCCTGCGGAACCAGCCGGCCCGGTTCAAGAACTACGCAGAGCTGACCATCATGAAGACGCTGGAGGCTCACAAGGACTCTCACAAAGAGGTGAGAAAGAGGTGACTGCAGCAGCTGCTGCAGCTGCTGCAGTTTAAATGATGATGATGTCATCATTTGCTGCTACTCAGACTGCAGAAAAACCTGAAGTTTAAAGTACTTAAGGTCACTTTTGATCAGTTTGTAACGAAGATGCTCCTCCTCGTCCTCCTCTTCCTCCTCCTCCTCGTTCTCCTCCTCCTCCTCCTCCTCCTCCTCCTCCTCCAGGTGGTGCGTGCGGCTGAGGAGGCGGCCTCCGCCCTGGCCGGCTCCATCCACCCGGAGCAGTGCATCAAGGTGCTGTGCCCCATCGTCCAGACCACCGACTACCCCGTCAACCTGGCGGCCATCAAGATGCAGACTCGCGCGGTGGAGCGCGTCTGCAGGGAGCCGCTGCTGCAGCTGCTGCCGGACGTCGTTCCCGGCCTGCTGCAGGGCTACGACAACACGGAGAGCAGCGTCCGCAAGGCCAGCGTCTTCTGCCTGGTGGCCGTCTACGCCGTCATCGGAGAGGAGCTCAAGCCCTACCTGTCCCAGCTGACCGGCAGCAAGGTACGCCGCTACCCACAATGCATCTGTCTACCTGAGGGACAAACCACTGAGCGGTTTCATCAAGAGATACACCGTTACCCACAATCCTCTTGTTTACATTTTAGAGCTGTTATCATTACAGCATGACTCAGCAAATCTATAATATATTATTATTAAAGTTTTGCCGCGTCATCATTTAATTCCATCTTCTGTTCTGCAGATGAAGCTGCTGAATCTTTACATCAAGAGAGCTCAGACCTCCACCAGCAACAGCAGCAGCTCCTCCGACATCTCCTCCTACTGAACCTCCACCTACTAAACCTCCTCCTACTGAACCTCCACCTACTGAACCTCCACCTCCTACTGAACCTCCTCCACCTACTGAACCTCCTCCTCCTACTGAACCTCCTCCTCCTACTGAACCTACTGAACCTCCTCCTACTGAACCTCCTCCTACTGAACCTCCTCCACCTACTGTACCTCCTCCACCTACTGAACCTCCTCCTCCTACTGAACCTACTGAACCTCCTCCTACTGAACCTCCTCCTACTGAACCTCCTCCTACTGAACCTCCACCTACTGAACCTCCTCCACCCACTGAACCTCCACCTACTGAACCTACTGAACCTCCTCCTACTGAACCTACTGAACCTCCTCCTACTGAACCTCCTCCACCCACTGAACCTCCACCTACTGAACCTCCTCCACCTACTGAACCTCCACCTACTGAACCTCCTCCACCTACTGAACCTCCTCCTCCTACTGAACCTCCACCTACTGAACCTCCTCCTACTGAACCTCCTCCTACTGAACCTCCTCCACCCACTGAACCTCCTCCTACTGAACCTCCTCCTACTGAACCTACTGAACCTCCTCCTACTGAACCTCCTCCTACTGAACCTCCTCCTACTGAACCTACTGAACCTCCTCCTACTGAACCTCCTCCTACTGAACCTCCTCCTACTGAACCTCCTCCACCTACTGTACCTCCTCCACCTACTGAACCTCCTCCTCCTACTGAACCTACTGAACCTCCTCCTACTGAACCTACTGAACCTCCTCCTACTGAACCTCCTCCACCTACTGAACCTCCTCCTCCTACTCAACCTCCACCTACTGAACCTCCTCCACCTACTGAACCTCCTCCTCCTACTCAACCTCCACCTACTAAACCTCCTCCTACTGAACCTCCTCCTACTGAACCTACTGAACCTCCTCCTACTGAACCTCCTCCTACTGAACCTCCTCCTACTGAACCTCCTCCTACTGAACCTCCTCCTACTGAACCTCCTCCTACTGAACCTCCTCCTACTGAACCTCCTCCTACTGAACCTCCTCCTCCTCCACCTCCATCAGCCTCCAGCCTGAGGAACAGGAGGAGCTTTAAGGATGAATGTAGAGATCTTCACTGCTGATCATCTGGCTTGCCGATGACGGGAGAAACCTGCAGGATGTCACTTCCTGTGGGACTTTTTTCACTTCCTGTCATTGTTCTGTTCAGAACTTCCTGCTGCAGGTTTTAGGTTTTAGATCAGAATCTGTCGTTGTATTTTAACGATTAAATGTCAGGGTCAGGGGTCATAGACCTTGAAGACTTTAAGTTAGTGGGCGTAGCCAATCACAGCAGGAGGCGGAGTCTCTATGGCAACCAGAAATGCTTCAGTTTTGATCTTTTTAGTGCGATTTTTACCAAATAATTAATGATTAATGATTCCATACCTGTAAATATTGTTTCCATGGAGACGCAGCTGATGGCTGATCCACAGCTGTTCAACTATGCATGAGCTGGATGAAGGTCCTGAGGAAGACTATGCTGGTCCCTCAGCGTAACACTGAACTACAGCTGCCAATAATCAGTATTAGGATTTAAATATTGATCATCAGCAGAGGAGCCGCTTTACAGAATGTGAAGAGTTTGATCAGTTTGATCGATCGACCAGCAGCCAATCAGACTCAGCCTGAGAGATGGACCGACCAATCAGCTGAGCTTCACCCTGATTGGCCAATCGTTGTGAAGTCTGGACTTTAGCAATAATCAGAAACTCTGTGGGTTTCCTCATCAGCACACTGGATGGTTTAACTGCTGCTTCCACCGGGGGGCGCCACTGTTTACCTTAGTATTATTATTATTATTATTATTATTATTGTTTTAACTCTGCTGTTTATTGACGGGACGGCAGCAGCACCACAGTAAATCTGTCACAGAATATAAACAGCTCAGAAGAAAAGGAACTAGTTCACTGATCTGATGTAGTTCATTCATTCGAGTTCAGGGGAAGAACTGAAGTTTTAAATTAATTTTTACATTTCAAAATTCTCAAACTTAAAGTAAGTTTCTTTTTGGGAATATTTCTTGTTTTTCTTCATCACTACATTCAATTATTTAAAGATTTTATTTTTATTTTTGGTTTTCTATATTTTCCAGGTTTTCCACTGACACAGCGCCACCTGCTGGCAGCAAATCATCTTTTAATCTTAAACAAAATAAGTTAGAAAAATGGAGAAGCAGCTCAGTAAGTTAGAAATGTGGAAAAGTTTTCCATGGACTTAATATAAGTTTTTGTTTTTTGATGGTTTATCGTATTTCCAACCGGTGCTGAACTCTGCCGGGGTGGCCTAGTCAAAGTGCAGTCGCTGCAGCTGTTTTTCATTTGTTTCACTCTCAGTTGACTCATAAGGTTTAGTTCTGAATCGGACCTGGATCAGGACGGACTCTAGATGCCGAGCAGCGGGCTGCTTCCTGCTTTCCTTCCAGAACCGTTTGGACCTTTCAGAACCTTCGGTCTGATCTCAGTTCCTGGTTCTCCATCCAGAACCGGGCTGTTGTTGTTAGCGTGTGCCTTTGGGTCGACTCTCCTGAACAGAACAAACATGTCCGAACCGTTGCTAATGCTAACGCTGCGCTGCTGCTTTAAGGTGGACTGAAAGTCAGAGCTGCTGTAAATAAGCTGCAGATGCATGGCGCCCGACGCTTTGGGTTGGATCCACCTTATATTTAAGTTCTGCTGGACATATTTATCCCCAACAATAAACAATCACTCTTCTTCTTCTTCTTCTTCTTCTTCTTCTCCTCTTGTTGCATCTTCATTAAGTCCTGTACTGACCCGGGCTGAAGAGCTGCTCAGACAGGAAGAAGCCATCCGCACACATCAGACTGCTTACATCAGGCTACTGTAGGTTTGCAATGCATGCTGGGAAAAACAGAACATCAAAGGCTGTTCATTATTTGTGAACTACAGCAGAAAATCCGTTTTTTGGTTCAGAAAGGTTTTATAAAAGTGTTAATCTGTAAATAAATGATAAAGTATTTCAGGTTTCTACTCTAAAACAAGCAGCAGCTCTGATTTACAGAACATTAAATGTGTTCATCTGGTCCAGGCGCCATGAAAATAAATTAGATTTATTATTTTCAGTCAACCAGCAGCCGTCCAATCAGATGAAAGCTTGAGTCAAACCCACCAATCAGGGAGAAGCTGCCTAAAGGCTGCAGCTCCATTCAAAACAAAAATATTTTTAAAAGTTTTTTCTAGTAAAAATATCTCAGTAAAGTTTTCTACAACATATAGGAGTTTTTTACCGATCAATAATTAATATTGATGAAAAATCAGTAGTTCGACTTTATTATTTTATTTACATGGGGAAATGTGTGTGTTTTTCCAGTGAACTTTTTAAAAAACTGATATTATCTGAAACATATTTTATCTTTCTATTTTTATTTGTTCTTATCTAGACGTTTTGTTCTGGTTTTAGTCGCTGCTGTTTCTTAAGTTTAACTTTTGCTACTTAAAGATGAGAAATCTGTTTGATCACTATTATAACCACAGACAAACAGCGCCACCTGCTGGCTGACTTTTATCCATCTCTATCACAATTAGAACAAAGAATATAAAGTTCCTATGACCAAAATCACATAAAAACAATAAAGAGTATCGAAATTCACTTAAAAAGATATTCCGCACATAATTTCTTTATTTCGTGATTTTTATATAAATGTATTTATTTACTGACAGATTTATTTTCCATGTGGAAACCTGGACGCCACCAGGGGGCGCTCTAACAGTCCAAATCTTATTGCAGCCTTTTACGAATAATGTTTCCTTCCCACAGACGAAAGTGCTCAATAATAATAATAATAATTAATAATAATAATAACAAACCCAGTTTAAAATGACCAGTCACATCTTCTTCTGCCTATTTCAATAAAACTGGATCAAATTTAAATTTGGTTGAATTTTGTCATATTTTATGAGACAAAATTAACTTTTTAAAATTTCTTCTGTTTTTAAATGCAGCTAAAACATTAATATAAACATTAAAATGAGTCTGAATTCACTGGAAACAGGTGGTGAACAAATCAAAAGGGAAATAAACATTTAATCTGTTTTAAAATCTGAGTTTTTCAGTGAAATGATTCCAGCCGTTCAGTTTTAGTTTCTTGTTTCACGCGCCGGACTGCATTTCCCATGAGGCAGTGGGGCTGGTTAGCTGTCCTGTTGGATCCAGCAGGGGGCGCTCTCATCTCGCTGTTCGCTGCTGCGGCTCAGCTCGGCCTCGTCTTTCCTCACCTGCAGGCAAGCAAACCGAACCGGAACCCGAACCGGAACCAGCGGGATTTAAACTCATTTATTCGTAAAATATTTAAAACCGAAGGAGGTTTGATAAAGAACTGGGATACAAACTTCTGTTTTTAATCGGTTTGATTTGGTTTGGAGGACAGAAAAGTCCTGAATTTAAAGCAAACTTCACATGATCACTGATCATTGATCATTGATCAGTGACCATTGATCACTAATCAGACGTGAAATCAATTAAATCGGTTTAAATTGTTTCATTTAAACCCGGATTGAATGAAATGCTGCTTTAAAATCAGTTTTCTGTTCTGGAGGTTTTCCAGAATAAAAATCTCAGCAGGTTGTGACTGAAATATTTGAAGTTTAACTGCATGCTTATTCTGTAGTGTCTTCCACCCTTTGACTAGGCCGTTCCTGTGCCTCCTGTGCCTGTAGGACTCCTCCGGTCCCAGGGCGGTTCTGAGTGCTAACCGGACCCGGATGGTTCAGCTCCATCAGTATTCTGGCCCCGTGGAGCCCTAATTTCATTAAGGGGCCCCGTTCGCCGCATGATTAGCACCGGCCGGGCTGGCGGGTCGGGAGGTCGCTGCGATGAGAGAGAACAACTTCATCAGGCGCTGACTGGCCCATAAATCATCGGCTGTTTTCTATAAATCACGGCAGATGGCAGGGAGGGGGGCGGAGGGGCTCCTGGGAGCCCGCCGAGCATGATGGGAAGGGGCCGAGGCGGGAGAGGAGCGGGGTCACTTCCAGTTCTGGTGTTGGAGGCGGCTGCCCTCCGTTTAACGCTCTAATGTGGCTGTTTAATATGGAGGACCCCCCCGACCCCCTGATGACGTCATGAGAGGGGGCGATGCCGCACTGCAGCATCTCTCCTCATCGCTTTAATCTTCCTGGTGAACGCCACACTGTCCACCTGCAGGAGCTGCTTCTGTCCACTAGAGGGCGCGCGACCTTTTAACGTCTTTATTTTCCTAAAGGGAACGTAAATTCATTTTGCTCGTTTTTATTCTTCCACAACAGCAGACAGACGGTTTTGGGCGATAAATTAGTGTTTTTTGGTATTTGTATCATTACCTAGCAACCCCAGCAAAGCCCGTTACCTAGCAACCCCAGCTGATCTCCAGCCTGTTTAGTCAGCTGGTCTGTCCGATGTCTGGCCTATACAATGGCTGCTGGAAAACACAAGAGTCTTATTGTTGACTCACCATCCGGAGACCACTTGCTGCATTCTGGTTGGTTGTGCAGGAGCCTCCACTTCTGCTTTTCAAAGATGTACAGTTGTATAATTGCTTGAATGTGATTGTAAATGTTGGGTTATTTGGATTTGAAGTGACAAAGACCCTAAAATTGCTCAGGCTATTTTTATTGTTTTTCTGAGTAATATTTACATGTTAAAGAGTTTTTACCAAAAACAACTAGGTGTTAATAAAATAGACATCACTTAAAACCCAAAGCGCATCTTGACACAAAGAAAAGTCTAATTGTTTCTGTGATGCTGAATGTTATTTATTTATTTGTTTATTTATTTAGAGAAAGCATCTTTGTTTACAAAGAAAAAACAAGAAGCAGGTTTACAAAGGTTTAGGCTTCTAGAATATATACATAGGTATAAAAACAAAAAGCAGAAATTATGACAAATTAAAAATATTCAATGATCTACATTCATTTGTTAAAAGCTTTTTAGTTTGTAGTCTTGAAAATATTACAAACATGTCACCAGGAGTTTTTGTCCAACAGCGATGGCTACTGTATCTGTTAGCTTAGCTACAGACGAATGTTAGCCTCCAACTCACTATCCATTTAATCTCTGAAAACAAATATTTATAAAGATATTCATAACTTTAACTTGTCACTGACTTTAATCACATTTACCAACAGATGGAGTTAACCGTGACGTCAGCCTGTAGTTCGTTTTCAAAAACACTAGATGGCGCCGCTCTTCGCACTGACTTATAGCCAAATAAAAAAATCATGTCGAAGTAGAAAGCGCAGCAGTGTTTCGTGTGCAAATGATTCTTCCGGTTAGAAGTCGCAGCTAATGTTAAAAATTATTTTATAAATTTATTTGGAGAAATACAATAGGAACATAAAGTTGTACAACTGCAAAAATGAACAAAAAATATCCGTGGGCTAGTCTGACCTGTCAGTGATTAAAGCTTTTGTGATTATGTCGACTTGAACATGTTAGCTTAGCTAGGTTAGCCCCGACTCCTCCTGTGAAGCAGGTGAGCAGCACTGTTCAGTGACATGCTAGTTAGCTTAGCTACAGATGAGTGTTAGCGTCCACTTCACCAGTATTTAGCCAGTGAATTAAAAGCTTTATAACGATATTCATATATTTATCTTGTCTCCGTACGTTTGACCACATTTACCAACAGATGAGTCAAAGTCAGCAGCAGCCATGACCTCTGACCCCGCAGACCAGCCTTCCTCCTCCTCGTGAAGCAGGTGAGCAACACTGTTCATCGTTAGCTATGCTAACTAGCATGCTTTTCTAGCATGGCTGCAAGTAATGTGAGGGGATTTCTCTGCTTGTCTGCTGTTTTTACCTTCACACAACGAAAAGAAAGTATTTTTACTGAGAGAAATTCAAAGAATTTTTATAAATTAATGTAATAAATGTATTAAATATAGGCTATTTAATATCACTAATAATGAAGAGACTGGATGGTTGAAGCAGTGAGTATCCTAACTTAGCTGGTTTGGAGAAGCCTCCATTGTTTTAAATATATTTTGAGAAAAAGAATCAGAGCAGCTGAAAATATAACAAATGTTTCAGTTTTGGTCCCAAATCAAAGTGATTCTATCGACTGAAAACAGTTTTGGATTAAAGTGGACTAAACAGTGCTGGTGTGAACACGGCCTCAGCTCTGGACCGGTTCTCCTGAATGCTTCCTCCATGTTGCTACATGTTTAGTCTCAGTGAAACATGGTGGTGGCGGTATGATGGTGTGTCCCTCCTGCCTCATACTGACAGTCTGCTGGATGGGTCCGTTCTGTCCATCATGACGGAGTCAGGCTGGAGATCCGTGGGGGTCCAAGGACGGGCGGAGCAGCTCAAGGTGGAGCCTGTAGCCATCCGATCGGCTGTCAGCCCCCTCCAGCCGCCTCGGCCCATCCTGGTCCCTGCAGCCAGAGTTAATGCAAATTATGCTGTGATAACACCATCCATCATCCTCGCTGCCATTAGCCGCTGACAGGCCGCACCGCCGCCGCCTGCATAATGTGGAGCCTCCTCCTGCTTCCTGTTTGCTCCACGCCGCGCCGGCCGGGCCGGAGGAGAACCGGGCCGCAGCAGAACCTGCTGAATAACGGGCCTGACGCTGCAAAAACTCAAATGTTAGCAAGTCGTTTGGTTCTTATTGCAAATATCTTAATACTTTTAAAATGAGACAATCTAACTTACAGGGAACTTTTCAGCAACACAGAGGAACTTGATTCAGGAAATCTCTTTAATATTTATAAAAAATATAATAAAAATAATCTGCCAGTCACACTTAAATATTTGAAATCAATAAAAATCCTCTAACAAACCGCACTGTAAAAATAATCTAGTTTGTCCAACATAAACATCTCAGTTCAGTTCAGATGAAACTAAAGTAACTTTTCAGCAAAATGTTACAGTTTATGATAATTCCCTAATATTGAAAACGTTGAAGTTCCACCAGGAGTTTATTTCACTTCTAAAATCACATTTTCTGTTACTAGTGAAATAATTTACCAGCCAACTAAATATTTTCATCAATATTAAGGAATTATTGACGTAAAGCTTTTATTTCTCTCTGTCTTATAAAAAGTTATTTTTAATATTTTTTTCTGTAACAGTTTAGCTCTAGAAACTAGATGAAAAATGTTACATAAAGTTTATTAATCTTTGAGATTTCAGCTCTGATTTTAGTTTGTTAGTTTAGTTTCTGATCATCTGGAGAAAATTATGTTGAAATTCTTTCCTTCATTCATTCAGTTGAGTCGCATTTCAGGGGAACCAGACGACTTTCAGTGTTTTTAGTTTCTGATCTGCAGCTGAATCTTCCTGTAACTCCAACCGAACATCAACTTTCCTGGTTCTGACTCCTGATCGGGTCCAGACCCGCTCACACGTGACCAGCTGTTCCATGACACCTGGACGGGTCCAGCATACGTTCAGGCGCCGCCCCGCTCCTCAGAGGGGCCGGGGCCAGAGCGGGGGGAGCTTTAATGAGGACCTCCATCCCGAATCCCTCCAGAGAGCCGGGACCTGCCGGGCCCGGCGAGCGGCGAGGCGCCGGCTCTGACCCCGCTCAGCTGCCGCTGGGATCCACCGCCTCAACCCGACCTGTCCTTAAACCCAGAGAGCAGCGGCTCGGCGCCGCACAGAAACCTAAATTACTGCTAAACCATCAGAACCACCCTGGAAACAGTCAGAACTCTAAAAACCAGGAAATGAAACTAAAATGAGACAAAAACCTAACAAGCAAATCGACACCAGAGAGCAGAGACAAAGATTTAAAGAGGAAAATGTTTTAAAATCCAATAATTAACTGAAATTAATACGACGGAGATGAAAAGAACAAAGACAGCAGGCATGAATATAAAGATTAATATTTCAACTGACATGAGAAGAAAAAGAAACCAAAAGAGATGCAGCAATAAAAATATGAATATAAAGAAAAAACTACTATTATTATTATTATTATCAATAATGTTGATTATTACTGATAATAATGGACACAATTTCTACTATTGTGTTTTCTCTACGTCTCATAATCAGATGTTATTCTTCCTTGTCAATAATAATTATAATAATTAAATTAATTTTTATTAATAATTGTAACAATATTATTTAACAATAATGGAATTTTAAAAAAAAAAAAGCAATAATAAAAGTAAAAAGAAAAACATCAACAATAATAATAATAGTAAAATAACAATCCAGTAAAATAATAATGATAAAAATAGAAATGAAATAAAAATTTAATATTTAGAAATGTTAAAAAGAATCAAATAAAAACACCTGAATGATAAATTAAATCTTAGAAACACAGACAGGATGAAGATGAGGATGATGGTGATGATGATGACGATGATGATGATGATGATGATGACAGTGACGATGATGATGGTGGAACCATTGAATCTCTGGGCAGACTGGCGGTCGTCATGGCGACCAGGTGGAGTGTCTGCAGGTGAACTGGTTGAAGGTTGCTGGTTCCAGTCCAACCAGCAGACCTTCATGTTTCCACTCCGCCCCTGCGGGTCTGGGTCAGAAACCCCTCCAGCAGATGGAGGCTGTTGGAAAACAGATGTTATTCTGCAGCTGGACAAACTATGAATATGGATGATCGATTGGTTCAGGACGCCAAAGGCCTCGCTGCTGATTGGCTCTCTGGTTTCCTGCTGAAGCTCAAATTAAAAACTCAAATATTGCTCTTGATTCTCTGTTCCTATTATTGTGTCAAATATTTCATTGCTGCTTAAATTTACTGCATTAAACTGAACTGGTTAATATTTGATAAACCAGTAACAAACAAGTTTCCCTCCTGTGGCATCACACTTCCTGGAACTTTTTAACTGACGGCCATCTTGGTAGGCAGTTGCTATGACAACAATAAACAAGTCGCGAGCTTAGAACAAGAACAACCAGATGTTTTGAAGGAAAATTTTTGTGTTGCGTGTGTTCAAGTTTGAGTGTTGATGTTTGAATCTGTTGGGTAAATTGTCCGCCGGTGTTCTGGATCTGCTGTTGTTCTGGATCGGCCGTTGTTCTGGATCTGCTGTTGTTCTGGATCGGCCGTTGTTCTGGATCTGCTGTTGTTCTGGATCGGCCGTTGTTCTGGATCTGCTGTTGTTCTGGATCGGTCATGGTTCTGGATTGGCGGTTTGTGGATCGAAGGCGTCTCTCTTTGGTCCAACATTTCTCCTCTGTAGAGCTCCGTTTCCCAGGATTATTCATTCGACCCGAGTTAATACGAAGCAGCCGATGACCCACAGGGCTCCTCTCCGTCTGCAGGAAGGTGGCCGTATTGAGATGAGGAGTCCGGCCTTAATAATGCATTCGTCCCTCAGGGGCCACCCAGGCAAGGAGAAGTCTTCCCTTCTGGAGGAAATCAGAGTTTCACTTTAGTTTGAATCACCTTAAAATGTCTGCAGCCTTTGACTCACTGCTGTTTTCGGTCTGAGATGATGGGATGATGCCGGAGTCGTCAGACGTGTCATGGTTATCGTCTCTGCATCTGGACGGCGTGCTGGGCCTCCTGACAGGCCATCATCCAGCAGCAGACCCAAATGGAGACAGACAGACTCCTCAGCTGCCAGTTTGACCACAGATTCCCAGATTAATGCGTTGGTGCAGCGGTGGGGGAATTTACATACCAGTCTAATAGAAACGAATGAGACATCAGTGAGCGGCCGGCGTTATCCATCATCGGCGCTGACACCGGCTCTCTGCCTTGTTAGACCGTCACATGTGTGATAATAAGGCAATAAGGAGAGCAGAGAGCAGGAAGGAGGAGGTCAGAGGAGGAGGAGAGACTCCTTCAGCTCTGCTGGTCCCATTAGCTTTGCTCCTAATTAGGTCCACTTCAGTCCTCACTGCTTCTCTGATTCAGAGAGTTAGGAGGTTAAATACCAGTAAAGAACCTTGAAACCAGTTCTAAAATAGACTGGGAGCCACTGCAGACACTCTGAAACCAGCTTGTTACTGCAGATGGAACATAAATCTCAGTAGCTGCGTTTCCATTAACCACAGAACAAATTACAATTACAAAAATTAATTTTTTATATGAAAACATGAGTTTTGATAAAGCTCAAGTATTTTGATAAATAGTTTTTAAACTGGGATGTGGTGGTTTTTCAGCCGTATCTAAGTAGATGTACTTTTATTCACATCACACAAACCAACAGCTGGATGTTACTACTGCAGAAACCATGAAGAAGACGACAGGAAGTGGTCTTCTTTGTGGTTTGTTTTTTATGGACGTTCTCACACAGTTCATTATAAGTTTCCAATTGTGTTTTTATTAGAGAATATAGACACAAATTTGTAACAGATAGTGATTTAGTCTGTAAGTTATAAAAGTTTGAACTAAAGGGATTATGGGAGAATTGTTCTGGTTCTCCAGAGGTTTTCTGATCTGATCCGATTCTTTGGTTCCTTGTTTAGAGTTTCTCTCTCTGAGGTTTGTCCTGATTCTGACCCGTTCATCGTTGGCAGACTGGAACATAGAGACACGTGTCATCAGCATAGCGCTGAATATTAATAATGATCTGATTACTATCAGAAATCAAATAGTTTATAGTTTGATTCTGTCATTTCTCTGTGGAAGTTCAGTTTAACGCCAGGGTGGGCAACTCCAGGCCTGGAGGGGCTCACTGCTTCTCTGGAGGGTCCTGGAGGGCCTATGTCCTGGAGGGCCGGTCTATTGGAGGGCCGGTCTAACGGAGGGCCGGTCTAACGGAGGGCCGGTCTAGTGGAGGGCCGGTCTAGTGGAGGGCCGGTCTAATGGAGGGCCGGTCTAATGGAGGGCCGGTCTCCTGTTACTGTTAAATGTTTCTCTACTTCAACACACCAGAGTCCAATAATGAGGTCGTTAGCAGGATTCTGGAGAACCCGACTGCACTGAGGAGGAGGTTCAGCTGTTGGGTTCAGGTTGTTGGACCAGAGAGACTCTAAGAGCTGCAGGACACTGGGATTGACCAGCCCTGGTTTAATGGATCCAATTTA
Source organism: Gambusia affinis (assembly GCF_019740435.1). Lineage (NCBI taxonomy): Eukaryota > Metazoa > Chordata > Actinopteri > Cyprinodontiformes > Poeciliidae > Gambusia > Gambusia affinis. The sequence continues at coordinate 911,927 of NC_057891.1, read as the reverse complement.
TTTTCAGTTATTTTCAGTAGAGACGTGGATCTGCTGCTTCAGATTCACTTTATGCTTTCAGTTTACTGAAGACCAGATCTGCTTCGCTGCTGTTGGAGTTTCTCATTTCCTCACATCCAGAACTTTAAACCTGGTTTACAGTTTGTTTTATGTTGGAGGGATCTAGCAGGATGAGCAGAAACCCTGTAGAGGTGTCGCCCCCTGCTGGCAGGTCAGCTGGAGGTCAAAGCCACTTGATTCCAGCGGTAATGGAAACCTGTGGTACATCTTCCTCAGCCAGTTATCCCCTCCATGAAGCATGGTGCTGCTGATGCATGATCCCTGCTAGCTTCCTGCTCTTGTTGGCTGCTGCAGCCTGAGGCGATCCCCCCTCCTCCACATCTCTGACAGAATAAGGAAATCCAGTGGCAGGAGCAATCACAGCCTGCAGATCAAACGTATCCTCGGCTGAATTAACTGACACAGTGAAATCATTTGTTCCTGTGAGCGCTCGGCGCCTGCTCGCTCCTCTCAGCTGGTTTGTTTTATGTGGTTTCAGCAGCCGAGTCCTCTGGGCCGCTCTGTCAGAGCTAATATCGGACAGCGGTGAGGCGGAGTGCAGCTCTGCACACGTCGAGCCTTTTCCTCTCCGGTTAGCCTCCTTTTTCATCAGCGGAGGAGGCAGCGTTCACATTCTGCCGGCCCAGGGAAGGCGAGGTCAGGGGAAGTTATTTCAAAGAGGTCGCAGACTGATGTTGGACAAGAAAGGAGAGAGGAAAGAGAGGAAAGTGCGTTGTCTGCACAGGCTGCAGGAGCGGCGCTTCAAAGACAAAAGTTTTCGTCCTGAATTATTGAAGCCAGCAACACTTTCTTCTCTGCAGGAAACAATCAGGGGATGAACTGGTGAGGAATATTTAGTCAGAGCCGGAACGGAGCACATGTAGCGTTATCAGAGCCGAGATTCAAGACCAGAACATCTAAACGGGTTGGAAACGCTGCGCCCCGACAGACTCAGAGACGAAGAGGAGAGTTGAGTCAAGTCCAGATGTCCTCAACCAAATGATGCTGCTCAGGAATCTGGAAGGTTTTCCAAGGTCCTTCCACCAGATCCTGGTGTGAAGCCTTTATTCTGGAAGAGGCTGGAGTTCAGTCATTGCTCTGAAGTCGTGGATGTGAAGGAAAGAACCAGGAAGACAGTTTAAAAAATCCATAATTCTTGTTTATTAAAAATGTACAAATTGTATTTACACAGGAAACAGGAAGAATGTACAACAGGAAGAGCTGCAGTCTAATGATAGATTTACGTTCTGGTGAAGTCCTCTGCTGTTCCTGCTTCCAGCTGCAGGTTGGTCACAGTTAATCTGTCATAAAATGATTCGGGAACATAACCGCTGACCTCTGAACCCGTCGTCTTGCAGTCCAGGCTCATTTTTCCACCAGCAGGCACTTCAGTAAGATCACCTCTGTTCAACGGCTAATTTTTACATCATACTCACATCCTAAGGCAAGAACAGAAGTATGGCTTTTGGTGAAAAGTAGAAAATAATTTACAGCTGGATGAACAAGGGAGACGGATGAATACAAAGCAGTTTTTAGCTAATCAGGTTGAGGAACTTGTTCTCCTCAGCCAGGGCGCTCAACAGTGAGCTCATGTCCCCGACGGCCATGTTCCCGGTTCCCATGGGGACTGAGGGCAGCGTCACCGAGCTCCGGGGCGTCGTGAGGCGAGACGAACTGTGGGAAAAACTCTGGAGAAGTCCTGGACTCAGGGTTCCTGACATGAGGCTGGAGTGATCCCCATCGTCCAGCATGCTATCAAAGTCTATCTGAGGGTGCTCAGGTGCAGTCCTGCTCCCCTGGCTGTCGGCTGGAGCAGCTGAAGGAGAGCTCACCAGAAGGGAAACCTGACAGTCCAGGTTCCCGTTGGGCTCCAGGACTCGGATCTGACCCGTGTAGAATAGAGCGCTGTCCTCAGAGATGTAAGAGAGTTCAGAAACTCTGCTAGAGGAGAGCTGGGAATCGTCTGGTGGCGTCAACACCTTCGATATTGAGACATTCGGAGAGTTAGGTTCTGTTGGTGGTCTCTGCTGGGGATGGTTCTGATTCCCAGTCAGGAAACCAGTCATGTTACAGTTCTGCTGGTCTAAAGTCATGGTGGATGAATCACAACTCTCAGTTTTTATCTGTGCAGGCTGGAGTTGACCAAAGTCCATGTCAACTGGCTCCTGCTTACAGTGCAGGATGTTCCCACAGGGTGGATGCGCAGCGTTGCCATTCCTGTCATAGGAACTTTGACTGAACCTGTACTGAGGGCTAGAAGCTTCATTGAGGTTTGAGGACTGCTGGAAGCAGTGCTGTCCAGGTGGCCTGCATCTGTTGTTGAGGTGTTGGACTATCTGCTGGTGGGAGGTCCCACTGAAAGACCCAGAGTTCTGGTTCTGTTGGACAACAATCAGATTCCCACGTGGATCTAGTGTGGAATACTGCTGGGTGGTGTCCATGTTCCACGGTCCACTAGCAGCACCGCCGTGTGGTGAGGATGGACTCATGAGTGGACTCTTGTTCGCCCCATCCATCCGTCTCTGGTGGTACAGCTGCTGCTGGCCGCCGCCAGCTCCGTGGAAATCTCCTTGACCAGAGGGATTTCCATTGCACCTTCTGGTCTGCATGGTGACGTCCTTCGAAATGCTTGCTGGTTGAAGGCTGTGAGGGAATCCACGGGTACCGACGTTCGGTTGTGCACACACTTGCTGGGAAAAACATCTGTGATCTTTTGCAGGAGGGGGATGAGGCTGCAAGGAGACCCTTCGGTTGAGTGAGACCATGCTGTTGAACCGATGTAGAGGAGGCTGGCTGAGAGGAGCTAAAGGTCTCACAGGGTCACTGGCTCGACGGGGAATGTTGGAAGGAACTTCATGGGGCATCAAGCTCCGTTCCTGGCTGACATGCAAGGATTGGAGGCTGTTTTTGGATGAATACTCATTGAAATCCTTCAGACATGATTGATCCGGGTATGGAAGAGGTGTAGGAGGTGCACCACCAGTTGCAGCAGCATACTTTGCCTTCAGTCGGTAGTGCTGGGCTGGGGTCAGGGTGAGAGGACTGGCAAGCCCAGGCCCACTATTATTCCCCCCAAACTGACTGGCCTGACTGGAGCGCCGAGAAATATCAGCAGAGATGGGGTCGTAGGAGTCAGCTGAGCTCATGTTCGTCAGGCGGTTGGCAGCAAACTGGGACGTTTGGCTTGAGCGTCGACTGGAGAAACCAGGGGAGATGCCTGAGGAGCGGCGGCTGAGCGTGTAGACCGAGCTGAAGGTGCTGGAAGTGCTGTCTCGGCGCTCAGAAAGGTTTCCCAGCAGAGTCATTTTGCCAGAGCCGGGGAAAGAGGCTGGGTCTCCACTCAGACTTGAATTTTCCAGGAGGGACCCTGAGAACAAACAGAAATATTACCCATGATGCACAGTGTCAGCACATCTAGAAGGAGGGAAGGAGTCAGAGAGGTTTTGCTCTTTGCATTTTGATTATTTTGGCTTTTATCTTATTTTCTTCGGATCATTCCCAGCGTGATCCAGACTCACCGCTTGTCGGTACAGGCGGCAGCGTGGTGCCTTGATGAGCAGGGGGTGTTGGGTTGTTGGCCCACCGACACGAGTCCCGTACCGCCTTCAGCTTCTCCTTCTTCAGGTTCTCCAGGCACTGGCTGCTGCTCAGCTGCTTTCTGAGATGGAGGCCGACCGCTGCGACCCCGCCGGAGAAATCCACAGAGTCCAGGAACGGCAGGTCGTCCAGCGCGCTGAGGTCCCCCAGGCTCCCCCCGCTGTGCGCCGCTGTTTCTACTCCACTGTCATTGTTGGTGCCAAGTGGTGACGGCTCGCTGCTACATGATGACTGACCGCCAGGACTGGACTGATGCATCTACCAGGAGAGACGGGAGCGACGCATTAGAGAGGCTGGGATAAACAGAAACATCTTGTCCTAAAAACTGTTTTCCTTCTGCAAAACAAAAGTGGAGCAGTGGGGAAACCGGCATGTTGAGCGGCCTTTTATCCTCCCCCGCCTTAATTGTAAATAATGAGTGTTTTCTGGGGGAGGGGAGGTGGGGCTCCACAGATTACAGGCTCTGTGAGTCTGTCTGTGAATTTAAAATGTGCAGGATGAAAGGCTGAGTGGAGCAGCGATCATCATGAGATGGTTCAACCAAACAGTCCACCATGCAGCTGGAGGTTTCACTGCCTCTCCTCCATTTCTCTGGTTTCACCAGAACAGGAAGTGGACCCTGGGTCACATGGGTCCTGATGCAAAACCAAGAGGTTCTAAGGAAGAAGGAACACTAATAAAGCAAAACTAATTAACATATCAAAAATACATAAAGTTAATGCAGTGTTGTGTAAATCAGTGAACATGCCCCCTGCTGCCCTAAAACACTGGAAAAGCTCATTAAAAGAGGAAAAAAGCTTCATTTAAATAGAATTTCTGAGTGAAACAGAAACTCTGATCAGTTCAGATTAAAGGCCTCCAACAAAACAAGCTTTTATTCTTTCATCTATTCGTTCTTTCATTTGTTTTCTACATATTATTTCCTCATTCTGCTATCAAACCTGCAGTTGCTCCTGATTTAACATCCCAAAATGATGGAAAAAGACTTTGCAGAAGTGAAACCTTCTCTTCCAGGCCACCTGGAGCCTTCAGGCCTGGAAACCTGTAAATTCATCTGCAGCGTTTTTCCTCCTCTACATACGATCAGATGATCGACGGTGGCAACGTTTACGTTCTTCTTCTGCGCCTGCGGCTCGTTTTAGGAGCTTTGACTGCGTTCACATCACTCAGCAGGATGAACGATGATTAATAGAGCTGATCATCAACACCTGATGTGTGAAAGTAGCCCAACAGGTTTTTCATGAATGAATGAGGATCTTCTGAGTGAGGAAAGGCTGAACCATTCCTGTCCTGTTGATGAGCGATGGAGAGGCGGTTGGGCCTTTTCTGCAGTAATGCAGCTGGTCCAGGTGGTTAGTTCCTGCTTAGCAATCAGTCAATGTAAAATATTGATTCATCAATGGTTTGCAACAAATTTTTCCAATTGAATATCGATTTGGAAAAGCCTGTGAATCGAATTGAACTCCTGTCCCTGTGTCATATTAAACAGTTCTTCTTCTTCTTGGGTTTATTTGTGGTTAGAGAACAACTGTTGGTGGGTTAAGTTGTACCCATTAATAACCTAAATCAGCCGATCACAAACTAAACCTGCTTTCTGTTTGTCTGGAACTAAAATGGCCGCAGTACACGGCTCTAGATTTAGCAGTTTGTGTCTTTGGGGTGACTGGACCTGACTTTGGTGTAGATCAGCTGCTCCACCTGAAGTGGTTCAGTCACCAAGGAACCGCCTGGTGGAAACTCCAGGAGGAACCCAGAACCTTCTGGAGGATCCTCTTCTGCTTTTTGTTCTAGGAACAGCGTTCCTGCTTTGAGAAGCAGAGAATGTGACTGGAGGAAAGAAACCTCTGGGTTTTCCATCCAGTCTCAGAAAACTACCAGAGCTCCTGGTTATAAATTGTAGATAAAATGCTAGATGTCCTTGAAGAATGGGGTGAAATGGTGATGGTGGCAGTAATCCAAGGTTAGCTCACCTTAGTAAAGTCTGTCCGTTAGGGAAGTAAAAGCAGAAAGACATAGAAAGCATCAAGCGTTTTGGTTTAGTTAACTCCGTGGTTCACTGTGCAGCTCTGGCATCAAGACGACGTTTCATCAGACTGTGTGTCGTTCTCACCACAGGGTTTTCTGTCTTGATGGATTTCATGTGCAGGTACTCCTCCGTGACTCTGGGGGAGCTGTTCTCCAACAGCTTGTCCTCCCCCTGGAGCCTGCCGGCTCTCTCGTTCTCTCCGTTCTCCCTGGGGGGTCTGGGCGGCAGGTCGCTGCGCTGCCTCTTGGTGACGTGGGCCTCCGGGCCGTGAACCGTCTTCACGTGCTTCCTGAGAGAGCTGGGGTCCGTGTAGCGCTTGGTGCAGCCCGGGATTTTACACACGTACGGTTTCTATGGGAACAAATGATATTCAGTTTATTTATACAGCACCAGTTCACAACAAATATTGTCTTGAGGCAATTTTCAAAGAAAATCATTTTAAATTAAATCATATATACATTCCAACTGATCAGTACAGAAAAGTCAGTTAATTATTTAAAGTAGTTAATAAAGGATGAAAACAAGAGACTGTACGTTTTTTAAGAGTCTTAAGGTTGTGTTAAAGCTGCAGTATATAACTTTAGTAAAAAATCATTTTTTTACAGTGAATCTGTGAAATAATCCATTTCCTCTGTCTTCTCCCAGTGCTATTTAGAAACAACCAATCAGAGGCAGGAGGCGGGTCTTAGCGCTGTCAATCACCACTCTGTATGTGCTCTGCTACGCTGCAGCTAGCATAGCCTTTCATGAATGCTAAGGCTAGTTAGCATAGCCACTGAGATGGTGGATAATCGGTTTTCCTGTAACAGTAAATTGCTTCTCTGTCATTAGCACATTTAGCAGCAAGTTCACCTGGATGATTGACAGCACTCTTTTTGTGGGCTCTAGTGTCCCCTATATGACAGCAGGCTTACAGGAAAGGGGGAAGGAGGGGGGAGAAGACATGCGGCAAACGTCGGCCGGGTCTGGGAATCGAACCCGCGACGGCCGCGTGGAGGACTGAAGGCCTTCAAACGTGGGTCGTGCTGTCCCCCACGGCACCACAGCACTTCACTGTACTGTAGGCTACATTCAGGCTGTCATCCTCAGACCAATAATCTGATTTAAAGAAAACCATTCAGTTTCTGGAAACACTTTCTAGTGTTTTCGTTTCCTGACACTCGGCGCCAGCTGCAGCGGTTCTGATCCGATCCTCCAAGTCTTCACAAATGAATTCCTGTCAGTTTTTCAACTACTTCAATGGGTTCACACATCCAGCAGTGAGAGCAGACCCATAATGCATTCTGTGTGAAGTCTCAGCCTTCTGTACCTCGTTGGAGTGCGTCCGGTTCTGGTGCTTGGCCCGGTCCGAGGCGTTGGAGAAGGCCTTGTTGCAGCCTTCGTGCTCGCAGACGTAGGGTTTCTCCCCGGTGTGAGAGCGCAGGTGGGTCTTCAGGTTCTCCAGGCGGGAGTAGGCCTTGGAGCAGCCCTCGAACTGCAGCGGAGGTCGTTAGAGAGAAAATTCATGACAGGAAAATCCTTCGCTTGTCTGATTGTTGTTGACTTTCTCTGTTTTCCTCTGGAAACAACAAGCAGCTGAGATAACCAGAGGAAACATCAAACTGCTCACCAATTTGTTCACCAACATGCTCCCTTTTCATCAGACAACTACCTGTTGAATTATTTAGATTATTTTCCAGCAGAGCTGTTAAATATTCTGTTTTCCAGAATATCTGAGGGAGATTCAGCCTTTATTTACCTCGTTAGGATCCTAAACAATCATTCTGGAGCCCAGATACGTCTCCGCTCATAACTTTCTCTGATTTTCTCCTTTTAAAAGTGGATCAGATTCAGAAAGGCAGGAAATATAAACACCAGATTGTCTCCTGGTCAACATTTCTGAGTAAATCTGCTTCGTTCTTTACTGAACCTGGACTGATGAGGCGTCTTCAGACAGTCTGATCCTTAAAGAAACTCTGGAAAACATTTTACAACTGAAGCAGTTCTGTTGTAAACAGAATTATTTTCTAATGTCAGAATTATTTTCCTCCCTCTGATGAAAAATGTTTGATGTTTCTATAGAAACGACCAAACTAGAAACTGTTCATACTTGTTTTGCTTCTAAAAGATAAAATCCATCTATTTTAAGTTTTATTTAAACAAAGTTTTTGACATATTTGTTGAAACTCTCACTGTGTTATGACGGTTTGTTTGGAGACAGATGATCAATTTCCTTTTCTTTCTCTCAGTGCTAACTAGAAACAACCAATCAGAGCCAGGAGGCGGGGCTTAATGCTGGCAATCACCACTTTGGTCTCTGGTTTGCTGCAGCTAGCAGTCTGTCCTGGATGCTAAGGCTAGTTAGCATAGCCACCGATGATGGTGGATAAACAGTTAAGTTGTTTCTCCACCGTTAAAACATTTAACAGGGAGTGCATGGGGATGATTGGCAGCGCTAAGCCCCGCCTCCTGGCTCTGATTGGCTGCTTTTGGTGCATTTTTTCAGACGCAGTAGTTGCTCAGGGAGGAGGTGGAGGAGATCGATCTGTTCACAGATTATCACAGATTATCACAGATTATCTATCTCAACATGCTGACAGTTTAACAGAAACATTTTTCTAAAAGTTACAAACTGCAGCTTTGTGATTTCATGAGGGAGAGAATAATCCTGACCTTCACACTGCTGGCAGCGTGTTTACAAAGCCTCCATTAAGGACAGACATTAATCTGATGTTAATAATCTGATGTTAGTAATCTCAGTGAGCAGGATCATGGATGATCTCCATCCTGAGCCTCGGTCTGCTCAGCTGCAGCATCAGTTCCCCTGTGAATGTTTGCCGTTGTTTAGGGCGGTGCTGCCCCCCAGGGGCCCGTTGGGGGCTTGTCCGGGAGCCATCCGTTACCCACCGTGCATTTGTGTGGTTTCTCCCCGGTGTGCCGGCGCATGTGAACCACCAGCATGTACTGCGCTTTGAAGGGCTTCTGCTCCCGCGAACAGTCGTCCCAGCGGCACACGAACTCCTTCTTCTCTCCATGGATGTGGTCATTATTGATGTGCTGGGGGACACAGAGCAGGAAGAGATGAGGGCGTTCTGCAGAGGGGGTCCGCTCTGGACCGTCAGCCTGCATGTTTCTGGAGAGATCAATCTTATCAGAGCAAATCCCTCCAGAGCGCTGCGGCACATGCTGCTAATGAGTCCTGACGCTCAAATCTTTGGGAACCAGAGAGCCGATCTGACAGCGTGGAGGAAAATGTGGGGTTTTATTTCTCACTTCAATCAGCGCTGAAGGAATCAGCAGCAATAAGATGCTGCGTTAGAATCCAGGTCAAACGGATCCTAAACCAACTTCCTGCTTCCTTTCAGAAAACAACAAGCTGCTGCTTCACTTTGGACCAATCAGAGCAGGAGGCGGAGCCTAAATGACCTGCAGGTACCAAGAGAATGGATCACCTGAAGCAAGGAGACAAAACTAAAATAAACAGGAAATAGATTATCATCAGAATGCTAATGATAATCTCATAATTCTGACTTTAAGCTCAGAATTATAACGTTAAATCTGAGGTCAGATTAGGAGGTGAAGTGATGAGGAATGCTCTAAACCGGAGCAGATCTTCAATCTTTAATCAGTAACTGATGTTTAAAGCTGGAAGCAGAGAGATGACAGAATAAAGTGGGTTTTTTAGCTGAAACGGTGAAGCTGAAGAGCTTCGTAAAGAAAAGTGTCGCCTGTGGATTCTGCTCTGGTTAGTGAATGACTGCAGCCGTAATCCGTCTCTCTGCCTGACTGGAGGCCAGGAATGCTGCAGAGCGGCTGGCTGCCATGGGAAACTGGACCCAGGAGGGCGTGTCCTGAAGCCCCTCCACCCGATCTGCTGAGACCTGAGCGGTTTGTGTGCTACGTACATGAACCAGCTGCTCCTGCGTGTCGTACTCCTGGCTGCAGCCGTCCCAGTGACAGTTGGTCTCGTAAACGGCCTCGGCCTCCTGCTTGCACTCGTCTCGCTCCAAGTCCTCCTTCAGGTCCTGAGCGCCGCTGAACTGGTTCTGCAGAAAGTCCAGGTTTTAAACATGTTGAGATTTCTCCTGACGTTTCCTGGCGTTTCGTTTAGCATCCAGAGTCGGTTAATTACAGTTTCATCTGGAAACGTCTCCATGATGCTGCAGGAAAGTTAAAGAGGCAGGAATCCCACGTGTTTGGATTTCGTTCACCACAAACTAACACACGAGACGTTTGTTTAGGACTCTTTATAATTTAGCAACATTACAGAGTTTCTGCAAGTCAGCAAGATGGAAACAGGCTGCAGACATTTCAACAACAGAAATGAAGCCGAGACGTTTTAGGTGTGCAGAGGAACCTCAGGTGTTTAGACTAGACCTCATGTTTTCACATATGTAGAAGAAAAATTAGAAAATGGGTTAAAACTCTGAATAAACATCCAGAATAAAACAAATGATTTCATTTCAGGAGTTTCACAATTTCTTTAAATATAAAATTAAAATATTTTAAGGGATTTTTTTCATTATTGTAGAGACATTTCTCATGATTTAAACAGTTTATTTTCTGTTTTTTTTCTTTATTAAAAGTGTCTTAGTGTCATTTTTTGCTGACATCTTTTTGTAGCACAATAATCTCCAAACTATATTAAATAAAATAAATGTTTTCAGTGTTTCTTTAAAATAAGGAGTCTAGAAATGTTTTCTCTCTAAAATGGGCGTCACACATAATTTATTCAATTATTCTTAAATTTCCAACTGAAAAAGTTCTTTTGTTTCTAAATTTTCTCTCCTTGGTTCCTGAGTTCTGGCGGCGCCACGGTGTGTCCCCTTCGGGTTCCCGTACGCCTCCACCGACACAAAGAGCCGTAGCTACACACCAAAACACAATGTGCTGACGGCAGCATGCTTCTGTCTGCGCCCCCCTTACACACACACACACCTGCACACGCACACACACACGCACACACACACACACACACACACACACTCTCTCTCTCTCTCTCTTCATCAATTCTGGTGGCCCCAAGACGACTGCGCTCGGCGCCGTCCCCATGCATCACAACCAAAGCTGCCTCGCGACCGGAGAGCAGCCGCAAATTTGTCAAAAGAAGAAGAAAAAGGCTCCTCACATGACAATAAAGCCGGGCCAATATTTCATGAAAATGAAGTGCTCTGGCACAGTTTACTGTGGCCAGGCGGTGGCGGGGGGGCCAAACAAATGGATGCAAAGCTGTTATCATGTGGAGTTTTTCTTTATCTGGACCGGTTTTACATAGAGGTCACCAGAGGCTGCGGCTCCCGGGGGCCCGGATGCCACAGTTCTGGAGGATCACAGGCCGTCTAAACGGCATCCGCCGCTTATCAAGACGCTCTATATCAAAATAAATGTTCCACAATCAGAAAGTCCTCCTCTCATCCCCTAATTTCTGGTGAAACCCGTCCTATGGACCCCGCTGTGGCCCCAACATACTTCAGACTCAGAGTGGATGTGCGATGAACATTTCCTCACTTGTCGTCGCGCAGCGGAAAGCAGTGATCACATCAAAGTGTTTGCATCATGTGACACCGAGCTGATAAGGTTGAGAGTCGGCGCACCGACTCAAGAGGACTCACAGCAGGACTGAGACTCTCTGCCTCACTCAGTGTAGCAGCTGCACTGAAGAGGAAAACCAAGGCCAGGAACCCAACTAGCTCTAACTCGCTAGTATCCTTTAGAATTGTGGGAAATAAAAAAATATAGGCAGTCTGTACATAGCCTACATTGTACCGACATTGGTAATGGATGTACGCTTTGCTGTAGTAGCAATAGGTAGACTTCACTATGAAGCCATGTGGTTCCCAGAAACACACAGTAAGGCCTGAGTACATGGGAACCTTAAGGCTGCATTCAGTCCAACTCCCCACAGGGCCAATCAGGAAGGGCCGTCGCCCCATCGTACCGCTGACAGAGGAGATCCCGGCTTCATGCCATCCAGCTCCGCCTTCACTTTGGACCGTTTGTTGATGGGATCCACCGAGCTGCTGACAGCAGAGTCTCCTCCGTGGTTCTGAGGACAGAATGAAGGACTGATCAATGACTTGGGATCTGCTGGCAGACGACCACACCAGATTATCGATTTTCAGTTCAACATCGACTAACGTCTCATCATGGGTTGAAAATGGTTGAGATGCTGCTATTCTAGGAGTTTGCTAGAACCGCCTTCACTCATCCAGTGACATAAAGCCTTGAGCCAATGAACGAATCCAATCAAATCGTTTGCATCCAATGCCCGGCTTGTTCCACCCGTGAAGTTTACCAAAAACCAGGAATGATCTGCAAATGGAGAGGCTCTGATGGGGCCAAAGGCAAATGCCTCTGGGTTCCCTCTGTCCAATCAGTCTCAGTGACGTTGGTGTGAGTTTCTGATCATTGTTTTTGTGTTTGGAGCGTTCGGTGGTCTGTAGCCTGACAGGAACATCACCTGGGATGATGTCATTTTTCTGTTTATGTTTGACAAAGAGCAACATAAACTCAAGTCAACAGTGACTCCATTCACATTACGGTGCTTTTACTCTGTAAGATGTTTAGAAAAGAGAAATGATTCTTTTCCACGATGTTCTCCCAGTCAGACCATACAGGATCTCCACACTGATAAATCGGCTATAATCCATAAACTCAGCTGTTCATAGGCTAAAGTGTTGTGTAATCCTCTTTAATCTGCTCCTGAAAGTGACCAGTGATCACAGAATGACCCTTAAACTCCTGATCAAAAGGTTCTTGTTGATTCAATGTTTTTCTGTATCAATATGAGGAACCAGGCATCGGTTTGTACCTGCCAGGGAAACTCTCATCCTCCGACTGATGGAGAGAAAAGCTGCAGTGTTGATCTCCTCCAGCAGGAGGTCACATACGGTCGTTCTGGTTCGGTCACTTTATCATAGCCCAAACATGTTCTATATACTTTTGACCACTTGACGCTTAAAGTCATGAAATCCCAAGTAAAGTTTTACTTCATAGTTTCAGACGACTGGGACGGAGAATGGAAGCAGAGAGGGTCCAGAAGTGACATATTCTGACATTGGCTCTCTGAAAACCTGATTTACCTTCAGTCCCTCCTCCCCTCACATCGTATTGAGACTGAATCAGAGGTTGGAATATGAAAACCAGCCGCGTGGGAGCAGAGGAGTCCTGGGTCTCCCCCACGGAGAGACTGCCTCCGAGGTGGGTGGGTGGGTGATTTTTTTTATTTCTTTAGCCACAAATCAAAACACAGAGACAGAGTGTGGGACGGACATCAAAAGAGACAATGACAAACAGAATCAGCAGAGAGAACAAACATTTGGTAACAGGAGCTGCAAGATTCAAGGCTTGGATAAACGGTTGTTTTAGGAGTTTGTAGCATGACGTTGCTGGAGGACGGGCGGTAATCAGAGAGCTGTATACTAAATTACACCAACATTCCTTCAAGTCCAAACGGAGATCATTTCATGTAAAACGGGCTCTTACCTTGGATGACACGTCGTTGTGGGTGGAGGTGGGCAGGCAGGAGAGGCCGAGGCCCGGCTGGCGACTGGAGAAAGTGGGTGGAGGGTGGATGAGGGGCGGGTTGTGCCCGAAGGCGCTGAGGCCGCGCTGCTGGGACAGGAGCTGCTGGTAGGCCATGGGGTGAGGGAAGGGAAACGACGGGCTGCGGAGGAAACCGTCATATTCATCGGCTTTACAAGGAATTTGAGTCAACAGCAGTACAGAAACATCCTTTCAGTAAGCTGATGGAAATATGAAAGGCCTGAGAAATATTAAAGAAGATAGGTCAGGGGATAAAACAAAGGAATGGTGAAGATAAACACGGAAAAAGGAAGAAGTTCTTGATTTGATCAGAAGAATAATCAAAATATGAAGCTAAGCTACAAGAAACCAACACTGAAACAGATTTCTGTCTCGTCTTTTTCAGGTGACTTGTACCTGAGTCCCCCGACCGACAGGTGTCCGTAGGAGCTGCTGGCGGCTGAACTGGACCGGGAGTTGTTGATGTACGCCACCAAGGAGTTGGGCGAAGTTCTGATCATGGTCTGGAGGTCGATGCTGGCGTCGGACAGTGGCGAGATGGACAGCGCCCTCTTCCTGCTGAGTCTGGGCGTCAGTCTGGGGCTGGAGAACCGGGACACTGGACACACAGGTAGGAGGTTGGAGGTGAGCAAGTGGCCAACTGATGGATCAACAGACTCAGCCATTTGATGAAACCTGTAACCTTTGACATCATTCATGCTACCCAGACTTTTTTCCTTTTGTGGTACTCTGTGATTTCTTCAGGTATAAATGAGGTAAATTTTTAATCAAAGTCCCTGAGGTCGCTCTGGTGCTTCCCTTTGAGTCGTCTCACCATCTCTGCTGCAGTCAGACTTTATTTCAGCTGAAATCTGAAAAGGTTTCTGAAGCAGCTCAGCTTCCCTCTCAGCAGCAGACATGAGTAAATGTTTTCTTTTGTGTAACTTTTTAAGGCGTTGTGTGGAACAGTTAGGTTAGATATTTTAACGTCATTAAAATGTTCTGACATTTTTCCATTACAATAAGAAAAGTGGAAACTTGGTCGCCTGTATGTGTTTTAAACCAAATTGTTAAAATTGTGAACTTTAAATATGTTCATGCTAACATGCTATAGCTAGGTTAGCTTAGCATATTGACATAGAGTACCTGAAGAGTTAAATGTTATTAGACATGATTTGACTTTCAATCTTATTTAAACCAGCCCAGCTTTAAGCAAAACAAATAAAAACATTTTGCTAAACTTAGCTAAGCTCAGTACTTCGACTAGCTTAGGCTAAGCTAATAGAACCTGAGCTAAGTGGCTAGAGAAGCTCATTAATATGCCGGATGTTTGTCTAAAAAGAGAATAATCTTTGGTCCTGCTGGTGGCTTCATGCTGATGATAAGTTGATTTGTTAGTAGACTTTATGTGGTGGTAAAATATACATAAAGGAACCATTTAAGTTTCTAACCAGTGGAAGACGCTGCTGTTTGGTTTTAATAGAAGCCAGTTTGATAAAATAGTATTTATAAATAAACCTTTGATGGAGAAAATCTAGAGAAATTCAACTTTAGTCAAATGAATCATCGTGTGCTGAGCCCATTAAGATTCAGGCATAACTAATCAATCTGTCCACAATAATCCTCCTAATCACCTCAGATAAACATCAACCGGCCTGGTTGGACTTCACCATGTTAAATGAGGGCAATTTACTGAGAATTGATTTGGTTCTGCATGGAGATGTATTCAGAGCAATCTGATCGATTTCAGCTCTAAAATGTTAATTCAGACAAGGACTTTAAACGGAAACACTGAGGAGGCATGGTGGAGTTTATCAGTGCGTTTGGAGGAAAACGCGTCCAAAAACAGCGACTTTCTGGTGACTTTGGAGCTTCAAGGCATCCAGAACTTCATCTGGATTTTACTGGAGAAATGAAGGAGCTGCAATCCTTTGTCTTTAGCTCAGCCACGCTAGAAGATTTTCCTGCATAAAGGAAGAACTTGGGGTGAATCCATCTCCAAACTCTGAAATTATATTCACTTTAATAAGATAATAAAGCGGACAGAAGAGGTCGTGACCTTTCATCCGTCACGCCGGACTGAACGTGAAAAATGGACGTGGCATGCTAATACCACTTAGCATTCGTCAGCAACTCATCGGTGTTGTGCAACACAAATAATCACCCTGCCGGAGCGCGGAGTGCTAACTGGTAAAACTGGGAGGAACTGGAACGATTCCATGAATTCTGGTCCAAAGCCTTTCAGGCGGTTCTGGATCCATCCTGAGACGGTTCCAGCTCTGGTGCTGAGTTTCTTTAGACGGCCTCTGTCAGCCTGCTTCATGCTGTCAGTCAGCTGCTTTCTGGAAATTATGATGCCGTTTGGAGAACATCCTCCTTGTCAGGTGATGATGCTCAGTAACTGGAATTAAGCCCAGTTTGGCTGAACGCCGTCCTGATGATGGATCCTCTGAGGTCGTTTCCATGAAAACCTGCAACATGTCGCCTGTTTGGCAGCGTTGATGAGGAGGAGGGCGTCTTCATCACACACAGTTTAACTGATGATGGAACCAAACGGAGACGAGGACGTGGTCTCCAGGGACTCAGCTTCATTACGGCGGCGCCTCGTCGTGGGACTCTAATGGTTCATTTAGGCGGCGGAGGCCTGGTGCAGGTACACATCAGGTGTTGTCCATCCGCAGCAGGCGGCCGCATTCACTCTCTCACCTCTGGGGAGAAGTTTATTAATGTCCCACTTCCACTGATGAACGGACCAATGGGAGGGCTGGATGCCCCACTCGTCTGCCGTCATTCATCAGCGCCGCCATCGGGACGGTCGGATGGAGAGACTCCGACTCCATGGACGTGTTTTTGTTTTAGTGGAAACAGGAAGTTCAGACATTCCTTCTGTTCCTCGTCTGACTCTCTACCTGAACTTTCTCTGGAGAAACACCTGAACCTCTGCATTTGAAAGAAAGAAAAACACTTGATGTTGGTGGGAAACCAGTAAATATTTATAATTCTTAGATAAATCTAAACTTTTTACCGCCTGACTTTAAAAGGAAATAAAGGAGATTCAATGTTCTGGTTGATTTAATCTCTAAAGGACCGAAGCGTCGTGTTGAACCTGATAACTTCTCATGTCCTCAGTGAATTTAATCTGGAGTTCCTCAGGGAGCCATTTTGGGTCCCCTTCCTAACAAACCTCCAGATGTTTCCTGATGTTGCTGGAAAACCTGACGTTTCTGAAAAGTTCAACTGGGGTTGAGCAACATCTCCATATTTTGAGGTATGGAGAAATAGAAAATGACTATTTCTATCGTTGTGACATCATGACAGCTCTAGAAAACATTCTTATTTCTAATATGCTTCTTTATCGACTGATATGAAACGCCTGTAGCAAGATAAGTTTCTCTACCTATTGGGAAATGGCCTAGTCAAAGGTTAGAGGCACCATGACATGTCAGGACTGTTGCAGATAGAAAAAAAGGAAAATCTCAGAACATTTCCTAGAAAAAGTGAAAATTTCCAAGTTTAACCAGTTAAATTTTAATTTGAAAAGTTTAATTTTTAATTTGAAAAGTTGCTTATTGGAATTTCTTTTTTGAAATTTCTGAGTTTTAAAAGTTCCAAAAAATTTATTTATTCACCAATGACTGTTAGCAAAATAAACATTACAGACAAAAATAAAAAACCCAACAAAGATAAGAGAATAAATATGAATAAAATCAAACGGGTAACTAAAGAAACGTTTTTGACTTTTGAAACTCAAACATTTCTGAGATTTTCTTTTTTAATCAAATTTGCAACATTCCAAACTAGTTTAGATTGAGCAAAAACTTCCTGTTTGCCGTTGTGGATCTGCTCTCAGCAGCCGGTAAACCCGTTCTACTCGTGGCAGCTCTCTGATCTGCAGAGTGCGGCTGGAAGCTGCTCTTTGTCTCAGAGGAAACGGTCTGGAGTTCATCAGCCCCCGACGCATGGCGTGTTTACAGAACAACGCAGAGCGGCGTCCATCAACCCACCGTCAACAGGAGAGAGGTAGTCGGCCAGTGGGGCCCCGGGCCCCGGCAGCAGCAGCTCGCCGTAGGGGCTGCGGTGGCTGGCCATCAGGTGGTAGTACTCCGCCGCGCCGGCCCCCGGGGGGGGAGGAGGAGGAGGAGGAAGGCCAAACAGGCCGCGCTCCTTCAGATGTTCATGAGCCACTGAGAAACAAGACGGGGAGGGGCAACGTCACAGACAGGCAGGGAGCCTGGAAACACCTGGAAAACCTTTTAACAGTCATTAATAACCTGGAGGAGCCTGGAAAAGCCTGGAAAATCCATTTTAATGTGAATTAAAGAATAAAAGTTTTAAAAGTCCAGAAAACTTCAACAGTTTAATTTTCACATTTAAAATGTTGGAGACCTAAAAGCACTCATAGGTTTTAGCGCTAGCACAGGAGCTAACAGTCCTCAGCCAATCAGCTCCTTCGCTTTCTGACTGGTCACCAGTAAGCTGAACTGGGGAACCTGTGTGAGCCCCTACTGGTCTGACTGGTCTGACTCACGGTCTGCCGGGCTGAGGCCTCTGGCGGCTGAGATCATGGACAGGGTGGGGCTGCCGTGCACCTGGCGCAGGTAGTGCTCCATGTGGGGAGAGACGTACGGGTGAGGCGGGCCGAACGGCGACTCGCCGGTCGCCATGGCGCCGGGCGACAGGCGGATCAGGGAGATGTCGGAGATGACGGGGCTGCCGGTCAGACCTGCAGGACTGGAACCAGAACCAGTGAGACTGGAAAGTATCAATGCTTTGAATATCAATACAGATATTAACATCTGATCAGTTCATCTCTACACAGACCTGCAGAGATCTGTCTGCTCTGCTCATTAAAACATAAAACAGTTCTTGTGATTATAATTACAAAACCTTGTAAATATTTTCGTGGCCTGATCCAAACCCACCGGCCTGATTTCATGAACAAATTGTCTTTGAGTTGAACGGATGTCGTCTGTCTTTCATCAGCAGCAGATTAAAAATGAACGTCCTGAATCATGCAGGACGGCGCCTGGATGAGGCAACGTCCTCATCCAGGCGTTGGATGAGGACGTTTGTGGACCTCCAGCAGGTGGAGGTCCACAAACCAAACCAGCCAAACCAGTCAAACCAGTTGAACCAGTCGAACCAGTCGAACCAGTTGAACCAGCCCACCGTCTGCACCGTCTGATGCGCTCGCCATGTGACGGCCTGAAGCCTCTCAGTCCACCAGCTTTGATTTGTTCATGTTTCCTCCATGATGGGATTCAATGGAAACAGCAAAATATAACAAACATTAAAAACATTAAAAAACAAAACATGTTCTGCACTTTTATCTTTTTCTGGTTCTGGTGACCCGTGGAAACCCAGATTGTTTTGTGTGAATCAACTCATGATGGGATGCTGGAGTCTGAAACATTTTAATCCTCATGATTGAGGATTAAATGAGCTCAGTGAGGCACCGCCGGGTCCTACTGGACCGGGTCCCACCGGGTCCAAACGACCCCACAGCAGCCGCTAACGGGAGTTTGGATTTCCTTCAGCAAAGGCTGGAGAGGCTGGTTCTGGTCCTGGTTCTTTCTCTGGTTCTTTCTCTGGTTCTGTTCTCCAGTCTCCATGTTAAATCAAACCGTCCCTGGTGGTACCGGCCCGGCTCACAGTATTTGTGTTTGTTGACACCGGAGATGAATTGCGGGGCGACACCGCCTCCCGTCTCGGCCCGTCTCTGGTGCCGGTCGGGCAGCGCTCTGATTTAGATAAATCACTCGTCCAGGATGCAGCTGAATGAACTCCCAGTGCAGGTTTCCAGGTCTGAAGCAGATCTGAGAAACGACCCAGATACCAACAAACAGAACCAGAACTCTCATCCTCATTCAGCCACACCAAACATTTCACTGGATTCATCCTGTCACAACCTGAAACCTGCACTGAGACTAAAGGTTTTTACTAAAACTGTCACCAAGACTAACCCCATCAAAAACAACCAATCAGAGGCAGGAGGCGGGGCTTAGCGCTATCAATCATCCTCAGGTGAATGTTTGATGCCAAACTGGACTCGTGTGTGTCCAGTCTTCACTACGTTGTTTCTTATTTTTAAGAGTGAGTGTTTATCACCTGTAGTAACAAACACGTGTTAGCTAGCAGGTAAAAGCTACATTAGCTAAGCTAACTTTGCCAGTTTGTTAGTAAATATTACTGATGCTGATCGTAGTATTACAGAGAACTGGAATTGATTAATAGTTGTAATGTTCTTACAGAAACCAGGTGAGCGCTAGCTCTAAGCTGTTTATTGTTGTCATAGCAACTGTCTACCAAGATGGCTGCCAGTTGCAAAGTTCCTCAGAGTGTGACGTCACGAGAACTTTGTATTGAAAACTATCAGCTGTATGATCCATTGATACTGATGAGGTGTCTGTGTGGATGCAGGTATTGATTGATTGATTGATTGATTGATTGATCAGGCCAGTTCCCTCCAGGTTTCTCTGCTTCCTGTCACAGAAACAGAGCGGCGCCCCCTGGCTGCGCGTTCTGACAGGACCTCTCATTACTGTATATGCAAACAGTGACAAAGCGGACGGCGCCGGGGTGTCATGTTAGACAATCAGGGAGCGGACCTCTGACACGCCGCCGCCAGCCCATAATAAAGCGCCGCGCCCGGCGACAAATGACAGCGCACTTAATTTGCTGTGCAATGTTGCTGTAATTAGGTGAATTTGGCAGCAGCAGGGCGAGCGACAGCCAGATCAAGGTCTTGATGAATTAGGGGTCCACTGTCAAGATCAAATCACATTAATCAAGGTGGCCAGGTCCGCAGACAGCCCCCCGCCCTCCTCTTCCTCAGCCGGCGTGATGAATAGCCCTGCTGCCGCCAGGCGCGAAGTATGCATCACCATCAAATCTGTGAATTTAAATGTAAGAGCTCCACTCGCTGCCGTCTATTGACTTTTTTGTCTTGGCGCCAGTTTTTCTGCTGTGATAAAGTAAGAGCTGAAAGTGTGCCGCTGCGCAGAGCCGTTAACGTTGGCTCGTAAAACCAGAGCCAGGGAGGCTGCTGGGAGAATCACTGGATGTGTTGCCTGCAACATGCAGCCTGAGCCGCGACCTCTGACCTCTGGGAGTTTAATTATGGCGTCAGCCTGCGGCTGCCAGGGCCTGCGCCGCGCAGATTAGCTCCAAACGAGCGATTAATGAACATGACGAGGCACGTGGAGTCTGTCCATCGCTGCAGTCGTGAGAGTTTAGTTTGACCTCTGACCTCTGAACCAGCTGCACTGCAGAAACACAACATCCTACAACTAACTTATAGGGAAGTTTCCAACAAAACAGCAGCTTGTTTAGAGTCCATAAATAATTAATATTGATGATAAAAAACTATTTATGCTGGCAGATTATCACTAAACATTTATTAGTGAAATAATCTGCAGTGGAATTATTAATTTATCATGAATATTAAGGAACTATTGACTCTAAAAAAGCTGCTATTTCTCACTGAAAAGGTCCAAATCAATTAGTTTAGTCTTATTTTCAGTGTTTTATGATATTTGCTCTAGAAACTTGAACAAAAATCCTCGGTATCATTTGTGGTTTTGTTGTTTATTAAAGTGTCTTTTTGCTGATTTGACCAAAACAACCAGGAACAGATTAAATCTGAGGGTGTAAATACTTTTCCAGCCATCAGTTCAGAAGAGGAGCAGCGACTCGTTTGTTGTCAGGAAAACTTCCTGCAGCTCCTCCTTCACCAAACCAGGAGCCTTTTCTTAAACTGTGTGTCAGATTTGGATCCCTGCAGCTAAACTCCTCAAAGCGCCGCGGCGTTGGAGCGGCTCTGGTATCAAACCGGAGGAATCCAGAACCGGCATTGCTTATTCACTTTGGAAGTCAGCGTGTGTCGTCAGCTTTTGATAGTGGAGTTGGCAAACGCTCAGCTCCAATCAGCGTCTTCAGAGAGAAAAACAAGCCCTGTGCTGCAGAGCAGAGCGGAGCGGAGGAGAGGCGGGTTACCTGTGCATGGCGTGCAGCGCGTGCGGCTCGTAGTGGTACCGGCCCTCATGGTGGCGGATGTCGATGGGGATCGGCGTGTGGAAGGTGGGGAAGAGGTGCTGCGGCGCTGCAAGGACAAACGGGAGAAGAGGAGCCGAGAACTGAGAGACTTGAAACAAGAAATTTCAAAGCAAAAGGCCTACAATAAAGCAACATGAATTTCAGAGCAAGCTGAGCACTTTCGTGTAAAATATTGGCACTATCACACGAGAGAAGTGGGATAAATAAATAATCAAAGTCGTGCTAAGAAATCCTACATCTTGGACATAAAAGATCTCCAACCGGGCTTTTGACAAAGACCTGCAGCTAGCAGAGCTTTGAACTAGACAGGATGATGGAGCGTGTGAAGCCAGACTCAAACCGACCCTGACAGCTCTGGGAAAAACTTCTCCTGCTGCTGCTGCTCTGCTAACAGACTGAAAACACACAGAGCTGCATGTTTACACACCGAGCGACAAACACTCTGCTGCCGTCAACGTCTTCACGTCCCTCCACAGGCCGGAACCGTCAGCACCATGCCAGAGGTCTGGGTGGGTTAAACCTGGTACCGGGCCGTGGACCAATTGGTACCGGGCCGCGGACTGGTACCGGGCTACAGACTGGTACCGGGCCGCGGACCAATTGGCATTTTTTAAAAGGTTTTATTGGCTCTAGTGGCCTTTATTTGATAGTTAGTTGACAGGAAAGTTGGTAATGAGAGAAGAGGGAAGACATGCGGCAAAGGTCACCAGGCCGGGAATCGAACCTGTGACGGCCACATGGAGGACTGAGGCCTCCTTATGTGGGCTGTGCTGAACCTCTGCACCACCACAGCTCATCCCAATAGTTAACATTTTTAACTGAATAAACATCCATGTTTATTAAGCAGATAATCGTTTCCACATGTCACCTCCTGTGTCCACTGGACTCTCAGTTGCCATGACAACGGTTTGGGACGTCACCTTGTTTTCTGATTGGCTACCTGTCACATTCAGCAGGTTGTGTTCATACTCCCAGTCAGGGAAACCAGGGTAAAAATGTAAATTGTCCCATGTGAGTGAGGCTTTAGTTTACCTTATCTGACGACCCCCGGCGCCCCCCCACACTATCCCCCCCCCCTACCCCCCTACCCCCCCCCTCCCCCCCCACCCCCACCCCGAGGTTTTAGTTTCAGACGTATCAAAGGAGCATGAAGCTCTGGGTGTCATTAAAGGTGCATTCCTGTTTGTGACCCGGCGGGTTTTACGAGCGTTGTGTGGATCTTCCATCAGTGTTTTTATTTTTCCTGAACATCAGAACTAATTATCCTCTCTGCAGCACCGACCGCCGTCTTTCTTTTACCGTCACATAAACGCAGCGTTCGGGGCTCTAATGGACTTTATGGAGTCGTGTTTCTCGTTAGCATTTCTCTCAGGTTTTTAATCTGGAAGCAGTCCAGGGTGTGGCGTCCCGGTCCAGTTAATCAGAACCTGCTGCGTCTCATCTCTGGAGGAGAACCAGCTGATTCCTGGACTGGATTAAAATTCCTCCAGTGTCTCTCACATTCTCTCCTGCGGGAATCTGTCAGGGTGACCTGAGGGGTCAGGGCCACGGATCATTATCCGGCGAGGGGCCCGGGCCCACGGGGGCCCCATAGGGCCCCCCGGGTCACCGCTGGGCCCCGGACCGGAGTGAGTCAGCATTCCAGGCCCGACAGGCTGACGGACAGCAGGAATCCCTCGCTGTGCTTCGGTTCGGCCTGCGGGGACCGACTGGACGTCGTCATGACGACCCGGTGGCGTTTGACGGCTGAGCCACGCGCCGCTCGATGGAGGACAGGAGTCCTGGTGACGTCGCTAGTCGCGTTTACATGAACCACAGAAACACAAGCTGAAACGATGGAAACTAATTCACTAAATGGAGGAATTTAAAAAGTTTTGGGTAAAAGGTTTTTGTTCTGCGGTGAGGTGGATTATAAACACGCCGCATGTTGTTGTTTACATCAGGAACGCTCAACGCTGGAGGCTAAAACACGACTCCTTTCCTTCTCCTGCGTAGCGGCTCTGCTGCGCTGAAACAATCTTTAAATGATTCAAACCTGGACAGGAAGCAAAGGGAGACGAACAGAAAACCCTCAGAATAACTCTAAAACACTCCTGTTTTTCTGTTTTCTTGCTCTGCGTCAGCTACGCTACACAAACCTGTTGCCATAGCAACTCACAACAACGTCAAGATTTAACACCAAAAAACTCCCAAACATTTCCCACACAGAGCAGAACATTCATTTTGTTACAGGTTCATTTTGTGATTATTAATAAGTGATCTATGTGGTAGGTTAGCCACCTCTGCTATTAGCTAGGCTAGGCTAACACAGCCTTGAGGAATCCAGATGGAAAACATCAGACCTTCGTCATTTTCTTTCTTTGGTTTTGTAGTTTGTTTTTTGGGGGGTTTTCCCACCAGGGGGTCTTTTTGTGGCTCTACTGTCCCTTATTCAACAGCAGGCTGACAGGAAAGGGGGAAGGAGACGGGGGGAAGACATGCGGCAAATGTCGTCAGGTCCAGGAATCGAACCCGTGACGGCCGCGTCGAGGACTGAAGGCCTCCAAACGTGGGGCGCACTACCCTCTACTCCACCGGAGCACGCCCCAAAGGTTTTGTAGTTTTTTTTATAGTTTTTCTACTAAATTCCCATCAGAGAACCGGTCCTGGTTCAGTCGGATCCAGATGAAATGTTTAATTCAAATGGACGAGGAAACAGAGCAGAAGCTGTCAGCTCGACCTGAGAGACACACAACCTGCTCCTACAGAGGTCAAAGGTCAGGCTTTACTTCAGCCCCAGGAGTTCAAGGTGTGTTTCTGATGACTGATCAATGTTCTGACCCGGGCTGATCGGGTCAGAGTTCAGGGAAGCTGAATCTTGCGACACTTCTTTGGACCATAGTCACGTTAGCAGTAGCTTGTTAGCTTTGATAATAAACCTCATTGGTTGGAAAGCTGAGGATGACCGAACAGCAATGAGAAACAAACCCGGAGTTGTCCAGTCCATCTCTGGCCGGTTGGTTGGAGTGGAAACACGTTGAGTTCTCATAAAATCCTGCAGAGAACTGCAAGAAACCAGAAGGAAACCAAATGTTTGCACCAAGGATGAACTGGTCCAGTTTGGCTGAAGGATGAAAATGTTCCAAGAATTCTGATTCTTAGAGAGATTCTGAGGTTTGGTTCCTCCAGAACGTCCTCTGTGTCCTCAGTAATCACCCAGCCGGCCACGCCGCGGTTGCAGCAGCATCTGAAGGCCCATTGAAAGCAAAGGGAAGCTTGACTTAATGCTCCATTCATGGCAGTCGGGGCGAAGAGGGTTGAGGGTCAAAGAGGAGCTCATTGTGCTAAATACGCTCTGAGAACAAGAGAGGGAAATAAACACCAGAAGATTCCTTTAAATCATCCAAAGGCTGTTTGTTTTTTAATTAAAGGGCTGGAAGCTGCAGAACAAAATATAGGAGCTTGTTTTAATCCATATTGATGAACGTATACGTGAATGTAGCAGATTATTTGAACTATTTCAAAGTAACCAATGATAAACAACTTAACAGTTTGATTTGTTATCAGTGGCAGGAAGATATTAACCCCAACAGGCAGGGGCCAAAATGTTATTTTTCTCTCTTACTGAAAAACTAAAAGTTTTTTTTGCTCGTGTGACTGAAACCAACTCAGCAAAACGAATATGATTTAGGTCACTATTTATTTATTTAAAGAAGTTTTAATTAGGACTGCATCAACCGCCTGCGCTGTGGAGACAAATCTGTGTCACAAATGGCCCCTGCATGGGGGCCCCCTGCTGGTGGAGGAAACGTTTCTCCAGATTTTTCTCATTCTGCTCTGAAAGAGTTGAGCTGGAAAGTTGAAGTTTTCTGTTGTGAGTTGGAGCTCAGAACTTCAGACTGAAACAAACGAGCTGCAGAGGAGCAGCCGGGTCCGTCCCAGCTGGTCCGGTCCGGTCCGGTCCGGTCCAGTCCGACTTCCTGCTGCCTTATTCCATCATCCAGACAGCTGCATTGTTCTGGCGCCGGGCGAGGAACAAAAGGCGAGCGCTCTGGAGAGTTGGCTCACCTGAGCGCAGCGCGGCGTTGATCTGATGGTCGCCAGCAGCAGGATGTTCTCCCTGAGCCTGTACTGGTGGGACTGGTTCCAGTTTACAGGACTGGAGTTCATCCTGGCAGGCCAGGGCTTTGATCTGGGTCCAAATCTGTCGGCCATTTTGTCCCATCATTTCTTGGGGCAGCACTGCTCTTCCAGTTGGCCGCCGACTGTAACGGCGTGTTCTCACCGCTGATCCGTTCTGTCTGACTCGGACCGGGAGGCCGGAGTCCAGAGATGTTGGCTGGAGAACCTGGCTGTGGCCCTGAACTCTCAAAGTGGCTCCGGGGCCTCCAGCGGGGCTCAGTGGGGCTCTGGGGCCTCCAGCGGGGCCCCTGACAGGTGGATCTGATCCCGCTGGGCTCCATGAACACATTCGTCACATTTTTAACAAACTCATTCCAGACTCTTCAGTCTGATCCGTTCTGAGCTGTTTCAGGGTCTCTGTCACTTTAAATCCAGATCAGCTGCTGCTGGCCACGCCCACAACTCAGCGTTTACACAGAATGTCTGCAAACAGATTAAACAACCAAACATCTGTGAGAAGCAAAAGTAGAGCCTGCTGCACAGCCAACCAGAATGTAACAAGCTGTTTCTGGATAGAAAGTCAACAAGACGCATTTCTTTTCCAGCAGCCATTGTTCTGCTTGGGTTGCTAGGTAACAGGGAGAGTATTCCCATTAACTACTGTTTATGTCAGTATTTATTTAGTTAGTTCAGACGGTTTCTTCAGGTTTTGTCCTGATCAGGTGTTAGCGTAGCGTAGCTCCTTAGCAGACTGGAGGTTAATCCAGCTGATTTATGGTCCGTCTGCTAATCGCCCTGCTTAACACCACGTTTGTCCAGATTAAGTGATTTCCGTAAAGCTGAAGTTTATTATCCTCCCTGTGACAAAGGAGACAGGAGCTGAGCTAATTAACATGCGGTGAATTAAAGCGCCGCTCCCGGCTAACATCCACATCACCCGCCGGCGCCCCCACCAGGAGGGCTTCTGGGACGGCAGGCGGGGAGAAGAGACCCAGTTTCCTCCCAGAACGAAGCCGAGAATAGATCAGGAGACGACTGTTACTGCGTCTTAACGAGGAGGACGAGACCTCCGCACGGCTGGACACACACACACACACACACACACACACACACACACACACACACACCCAGACACACACACACACACACACACACACACACACACACACACACACACACACACACACACACACACACACACACACACACACACAGCGCAGGAAAACACACCAACAGGTTTAAATTAGCTGCACACTAAACAACAGGATTTATTCTTTTAATTCAAATGAGAATCAAACAAAAATCAGTTTTTTTTCTCCACTGACAGAAATGCATCTCATATTAATATATTAATATATTTTAAAACATTCAAACTAAACGACGTTTAAAATAAAACAGAAATCAATTAAAAACTAATTCTGTTTAATCCATAATTATTTTTCATTTTTTTGTTAAAAGTGGGTTTTTATCATATCGTTTATCGTGATACATTTCTCAGTATCAGTATTGATGATTATTGATTAGTTTTTATGTTAATGTTCTTATTTGAAGTCTGTTTGATCTCATAGTTTTGAATATTTTATGGCTGTAATATTTGTGTTTCTATTTGACGGTTAATGTGATTCTTGTTCTGTCAGGCTGAGTGGAATAAATCGAACGCTGCCTCCTGCAGGTGGGAGTTAGCATCATATGAACTTGATGTTTTTGACCGTTTTCCATAAAATTTGCAGCAAACTCACAATTTGTATTTGTGTGAAACAATGTGAGGATTTCTGGATTAATGTAAATTTTCTTGGTCCTTCAGATCCAGACTTCTGACTGAGGTTCTGTTCTGCAGCCGCTCTGATGGGGAAACTCTCCCTTCAGCGTTTATGGGGAGAATATTCCTCCCTGCGCCTCGGACGGCGTCCGGCTGCAGAGTTTAGCCGCTGCTGCTGCGGCGCTGCTGCAGTTTATGAAACGTCTCAGACCGGAGCTCTTAAAACACAGAATGTGACAACCTGGAGCTTTGTTGGGTTTATTACGGCAGACAAACTGCAGACTGTTTATCGTCACGCCTCAGCTTTGATTTCCAGCTAATTAGCTGTTATTGCTAATCTCCAGCTGCTTTCTGCAATACTTACAAGGCAATTAGCGTGCCTCTTCTAATTTCACTGTAACTTTGTCGGGAGGCTCTCAGGCAGCAGCTGTGCAGAGCGTCACCAGGCTGCAGCTTCAGCCAGCAGACGGGACCGACGGGCCCTGAAGGCATCGCCATAGCCTGGGATCTGAACCAAAACTCGTTACGAAGGAATCAGCCGTCCGCCAACCTTTTCCAGCAGGAGGTAGAAACCAAAACTACGGCTGGTTCCCTGCATCGCTTGGCTGGCGAAGAAAAGCCTTTGAGTACACTTAGATTTATAAATGTAGAAAATATGATGAAGGTTTTAAACAACATAAATACACGATGGATCAGTTCAACCCAGACCTACCAGTCTGATCTGCTAGCATCAGCACCGCCCTTCCTGGAGACTAGCTAAATTTCTGAATGTAGCGTAGAGACGGGGAATAAACGACGCTTCACATGTTGACTCTTCTCATGTGAAGCGTCTGGATTGTTTGTTTGGAATCATCTTGGTGCCAAAATTCAGATTATCAGGCACCTAGCGGAGGCTACGTCATGATTAATGACGGACACCGCTAACAGAGCGTACCAGCTAGCGTTAGCTAGAGTACAAGCTAGCGTTAGCTAGAGTACCAGCTAGCGTTAGCTAGAGTACCAGCTAGCGTTAGCTAGAGTATCAGCTAGCGTTAGCTAGAGTACCAGGTAGCGTTAGCTGTGAAGAGGTCAGAAACCGACGATGGTCACACATTGGATTACCTTCTTCCTCTGCTGGTTAGGTTAGCATTGGAGAGGCTAGCTGCTAGTTAACATTGGATATGCTAGCATTAGCATTACATATGCTATAATTAGCATTGTTTAGGCTAGTAATTAGCATACCTAAGTTGGTTTCCCTCTTTATTAGATGTTTTCTATAAAGAAAACTTTACCAAGTAAAAGGTTGATTATTTTTGTTCATATTTATTTGCTCTACTTTAAACCCTACAGACTCTACAGACATGGACCAGATTATTCCACACTAAGATCAGAATATTTAAACCCAGTTTGAGTTTTTGAGCAGATTGTCACCATGGCGATTCATCGCCTCTAACAGCCTGGTGATGATAAAGTTACTGCTAGCAGTGAGTGAAGTGGATTTAAATTAAATCTCAGGATTTTGTAGTATAGTTGTGATAATAGATGTATAACTGACTGAATACTGTTCTAGAAAATCATCCCATTTGACTCGGGATTCTTCTTCATATATTTAACAAAAAGTGATTAATGTCACTAAGCTGCATTTCATCCTATATTTTAATTCACTGATTTTTACTGATTCTCTCCTAAAAGAAACGGTGTAGAAACAAAAATATCATTTCCATCAGATGTTTTTCACTCCGTTCAGCTCGTCTTTGCGGTGAGTTTAGTTGTGAGCGGCGCAGCGTTTACCCAGCAGCTCCTCTGTTTGCTCAGCGGGTCACAAGTTAAACCAACACACACTGCGACACTCGCCTCTGTTTTCCCTCACACTCCGCCGTTTAACCTCCTGATGGACGCCCGTCGCCCCTAGCAACGCCCCGGCGCTCCGGTTCACCTGTGAATGTGGGCGCTTCAATCTGGACCCGGGTTCAGTCCAGTCAGTCCAACAACTGTTGGAGGAAGAGGAAGAGGATGAAGAGGAAGAAGAGGAGGAGAAGGAGGAAGAGGAGGAGGAGGAGGAAGAGGAGGAGGAGTTCTGGTCTAATCCTGAGAATCGTGTTTTTATGGCTCCCCAGAACCGGGCCGTAAATCTCCAGGAATGTTGTTTTGGATGGAGTTCAGGCAACTTTAATGTCATTAAGAGACACTGAAGTTGAGCCAGCGGAGCAACGCTCTGCTGCTGCAACCAGCAACAACAACCAGCAACAACAACAGCAACCAGCAGCAACAACCAGCAACCAGCAGCAACAACCAGCAACCAGCAGCAACAACCAGTAACAGAAACCAGCAACAACAACCAGCAACAGAAACCAGCAACCAGCAACGACAACCAGCAACAACAACCAGCAACAACAACCAGCAACAGAAACCAGCAACAACAACCAGCAACAGAAACCAGCAACAACAACCAGCAACAGAAACCAGCAACAACAACCAGCAACAACAACCAGCAACAACAACCAGCAACAACAACCAGCAACAACAACCAGCAACAACAACCAGCAACAGAAACCAGCAACAACAACCAGCAACAGAAACCAGCAACCAGCAACGACAACCAGCAACAACAACCAGCAACAACAACCAGCAACAACAACCAGCAACCAGCAGCAACAGAAACCAGCAACCAGGGCTAACCTGCACTTTACTAGGTCTAGTTTTTGCTCATTATTGTTTAGTTTTGAACAATAATGTTTCTCATTGCAGAATTCACAAAGTATTGATTATATTTATTGATTTCAACAGAAATATTTATTCAGTTATTTATACATCCATTAATATAAGAACAATTATATCTTTATTTTCAGAATGTTTTAGTTCCAGTTTTCATATTAATTACTGTTTTCATGTGATTCTCTGAAGGAAAATGTTTGAGTTTCTGTTATTTAGTTTTAACTATAATAACCTGAATCTGCTTCCAATCTGCGTTGGACTGGTTTCCAGTTCAGGTTTCATGTTTGTTTGTTGATTCATGTGAAATATGTAGGCCGTGTTTGTGCCGCTGCTCTAATGACTCAGGCCTGAAAACGGCTAACAAGCAGCAGAAAGCGTCTGATCCAGAAATAGAGCAGCCTTCTGGTTTCACTTAGCGCCTGTGATGTGGAGCGCAGCGTCAGATAAACCAGGATGAGGCCATCTTGGAAAGTCATCAAGCTAAATGTTTACAAAGCGCTGCAGAGAGCCCATTATCCGCCGTGATTGGCTCCCATATGGCCGGCTGCAGGGGCCCACAACGGGGCCGCCTCAGAGAGCGCAGGGGGAACCGGCCACCAGCGGACAGGATCAGTTCCCCCAGGGGGCGCTACAACCTCATCACGGGTCCAAACTGGGATCTGAGTTTTCTAACAACAGCAAACACAAAAACCAACTGAAGATCTGAAGTGAGAAAGAAAACGAGCCTGGAGATGAAGCTGTTTTTCATTTACAGCAGTTTCCCAAAGAAAGCAGAAAAATGACAGAAAAACATTGAAGAATATCTAGAAACCAAACTCAGAAACTTCTGTTTTCTGTCTTTCTGTTTCGGCTGCATTATAAACCCAGTGGCTGATGATCTGCTAATTTAAACTCCTGCTCTGCTGATGAGTTGGTGTTCAGTCGCCTTTCTTACTTTTTGCTCACTTTATTCCACAGCACACCTACAAGTCACGGTTGTCAAAGTCAAGCTAGCATAGCTGAGCTACATCCCTAATAAAAAGTTTTCCTGACTGGCTATCTATTTGTCTTAGTGTTGAACTGCATCGCTGCTTCTTTTAAATATCAGGCGTAAATTCAAGATTTAGCGTGTTGTGTTGTTAACATAACGGCTAAAACTAATGCTAGCTATCGTTAGCCAGCAGCTTTTTGTCCTCCTGCAGGAAGCTGGGGGCGGGACGTTGTGAGGTCACACTGAAACGTGTCTGTAGCTCGGATCTGAAACAGTTCAAACTGCTCGTTACCCAGCAGGTCGTTGCTAGGTAACCAGAGACTGAGAGAGCGGTTTGAAGCTAGCTTAGCTAGCTTTGAGAGGTTGAACAGCTAAAGCTTCTCCTAGTTACATTTCCCTGAATGCTCTTCTGCTCCGGGGTTAAGTGAATAATCTATTTATTTAAGGTTCTATCTGATATTGATCACTTATCTATTGTGATACATATTGTTATTGATTTATTGGGATCATTTCAGCATCTAAAAGTTTTTCTCCTCAGTTATTTGTGCTGTTTTTATTCCAACTGTTTTTATCTGAATGAACCAAATGGTTTGTTTTCTGACTGGAGCAAAGCTAAAGCCTGATGCGTTTTGGTTGTATAAAGTGTGTGTGTGTGTTGGTGTGTGTGCGTGGGTGTGTGTTGCCCCTGCGAGGCCTCCTGTGCAGGGCCTCATTTAGAGGCAGGAGCAGAGAAAGGAGCCGCCGCCCCCTCTTCTTCTTCATCCTTTCCTTCTCAGG
Source organism: Gambusia affinis (assembly GCF_019740435.1). Classification (NCBI taxonomy): domain Eukaryota; kingdom Metazoa; phylum Chordata; class Actinopteri; order Cyprinodontiformes; family Poeciliidae; genus Gambusia; species Gambusia affinis. The sequence goes on along the minus strand of NC_057891.1, from coordinate 880,406 downwards.
AAGATTAGTGGTCGTCCTTTTGGAGCGGGGTGGTGGACGGCCGGCCGTTAGCGGCTGCATTTTTCTCTGCCAGCGGGCCCTGACCCCCACGGCGCCCCCCTGCAGCTCACAGAGAGGCCCTTCGCGCCCGGCCGCCATCAATTACTCAGCGTCCACCTGGTGATAAAGAAATCTGTCCTTATCGCTGATCTACCGATGGCGCCTAAAATACCATTTACTCAGCCGCCTGCTCATCCATCTCCTGCACTGGGAGCCTCACACCCAGCCCAGTGCTCCCAGTACGACTCCCAGTTTAAAGCTCAGCAGGTTATCAGGTTTAGACCAAAACCTCTTATTGATTAGCAGCTCATTTATTAATCCTCATAATAAATTTACCAAACCTTTGAATGGAGAAAACATTCTTCTTACACTGCAAAAAACTAAATCCTACCAAGTATTTCTAGAACAAATATCTCAGGATCAGAGCTGGACAATAAATCAATAACAATACATATCAGAACAGATAAATGATCAATATCAATAGAAGATCCATCTGATAGAAAACTCAGTATTCAATAAATAGAATATTCACTGAACTGAACGCAGAGGAAAGAGCTAAGCTAGGCTAGTGGACTCACCTCACTCCTTGGCTACCTAGCAACAGCTCTCTCACTCCTTGGTTACCTAGCAACAGCTTGTTGAGTAACAGGCGCAGCAGCAATTGAACGTTTTGCCACCTTTCATCAAAATAAAGTTTAAAAATAAAACAGAAAGATGGGACTCCTGTTTTGTTTTAAATATCAAATATTTCCAAACAGGAGTCCCATCTGATCAATAATTATAGATACTGACTGATATAAAACATTTATATTGTGATACAGTTTTCATCCTGATAGTCCAACCGTAAATAAAACACTTTAAATACAACAAAACTGATTTACAGGAAACCTTTTATCAGATTTATGAGCTGATATGTCAATAATTCCTTAAGCCCTTAAAACGTATAAATAATGTTAATATTACTGCATTATTTTCTGACAGCATTGATCTGTATCTGGCTGTAAAGTTACTTGTTAGTTAGTTTTTGAAGTGAACCAAGTTATTTGCATTAGAAAGTCGAGCAGAAATTCTCTGAGAGGTTTTGTGTTTTTGCAGTGCAGCAGCTTAAAGCATTTTCCGCTCTCCTTTCTTTGATATATATGGGAATGCTACGCCTGTTTAGGTCTCAACCCCCCACTTATTGTGTCCTGGGACGGCCCAGGAGGTGCTAAGTACTTTGGGTCCTCCCCTGCGAACCAGCCAGACTCAGCAGAAAGGCCCGGGAGGCAGAACGGGAGGAACTGTGGGTCGGGGAGCCGCGCGCTCATCAATCTCCCTCTCCAACGACAAACTCACTCTCAGCAAGATGTATGTCAAGAGCCAGCGAAGCCAGTTAATCAAATCATTAGCTGCAGCCTCCTCTGGCCTAGTTTACAGAGAAACACACAGCGAGACCAAACACAGACACTTCCTGTGAAACATCCAGCACCGAACCAGCTGCATCACAACCAAAACAAGATTCTGATCCAAACTAAACTCCAACATTTACAGCTTTAGATCTGATCAGATAACGTCAAAGAAATGTTAAAATCTCCTTCAAGACATGAATGTAATTCATCTGTATTTAAATTCTGACAGTAAATAAAGTTTTCATGAATTTCACAGAAAGAACTGAAGCTGCTAAAGTTCACCAGCTAACATTTGTTTTCTTTTAATTGTCTTTGGATTTAATATCTGAAATACTCTAATTATTGAATAATCTTTATGTGGATTCATATTTAATTTAGAAAACCATCAACATTAATTTTAAACTATTATATAAAGTATATCAAATGTTCTGGGCTTCATTTTTTACTGGTTTGACTGATTATAAATTATTGATTATTAATAAACGCTGATGAATGAACACAGAGTAACAAAATATATCTAAATACTAAAATTAAAATCATTTTAATTTAAACAACAGTTCAGTGACAACAGGACGGATAAAAACTGTCAATGCTAACTAGTTAGCATTAATATTATCTCTTTTTATCAGTTTATTGAATAAATATTAGAAATCCAGAATAGTTTTTAAATAAACCTTGTACAGAGATTTATATTTAATTATTAAATTGTGAACATTTATTTTAAATTGCAACATTTTAAAAAGTAGCTGCTAAAAATGATTAAAACTTTATTTGACCTTTTTCTCATTTTTCTGCTCTCATCTCCCTTTAAGATCAAAAACTCCAAACAAACCAGAAACGGAGATTTAAGTATTAAAATGATCCAAATTTATTTTAAATAAAAACATAAGTTAACTAGCTTAGCATTCAGTTTTTCATCTGTTTATTAAATAAATGTCAGACATTCAAAGATCTTCCACTCCAAACTGTTTTGTAAATAATATATAATTATTGTTTATCATAATAAACAGCATGAAATTCAGTGATAAATCTCAGCTGTTTATGATAATCTGTTTATTTCTAATATAACTCTAATAATATTTAGCAAAATATGAAAATATTTCTCATAGTAACAGGATGAAAGAAGCAGGTTTGACATTAATCCAGTAAATCAGTGGAGAGATGAAGGCTAGCTTAGCTTTAAGCTAACTGAAACTGAAAACCGATTTGGAGATTAATTAAGTTTATTGATTGATTTAAATTGTGTAACATGAACTAATACAGTAGATGTTTCATAAATTTCAGGTTTGTTGACGTTTGTTTCTGTCAGAAAGTTTGTGTGGCTGCTGTGACGCGTTTCCTGTGTGAACAAAGAGGTTATTTTAAAAAGGCAATAACTCTAAATTTAACTAATCCCAAATAAATCAGATCTGAATCAACCCTCTGAACGCCTATGAATAAAACCTCCGTCCCTTCATTTCTGCGCCCTGACACATCCATCAATAAGCGGCGCTGGATTCGCCGTCATTTTGCTGCTTTTCCCAGTAATGTTTGGTTATGGGTTCTGGGTTATTGCCAACGCGCCGCCGATCCTGAAGGTCCGGGCGCCGCGTTCACACAGATGCGAGCTGTCAGAGGAAATTCAGCCTCTCATTTGAATCTATTAGCGGAGCCGCGGCGGGTCAGGGCGGAGAGAGGACTTCAGCTGCTGCTGATTTCCTGCTGAACGCCGCCGACCCGGAACCGGCGTCCAGAACCGGCGTCCAGAACCGGCCTGACTCCGGGTTGGCCCGGAGCGGGAGGAAGACGTGGTCAGGCCGGCAGACAGGAACACCTGAGGCCCTAATTGACTCGGAGAGCACAGCCATGCTTTAACGCCGTCCCGCTTGAGCTTCATTACATGCAGAGCCCATTTCCATAGGCCTCTGGGACCGGCACCGGCACCGGGCTGCAGGATAAATGACCGCTCCATGATAAATGGTTCTATTAGCGATCCAGATTGTTAAACTGTGATACACCAGACCGGAGCCCATTCATCCCTCCTGCTCTCAGGCTGCTGTAAATAGCTGGTTTTTATGTGTAAATAACATATTAAAACTCCGCATTAGCCATGTCCTCTGATAGAGACCAAACTGTTGTAAATAAATAAAGGCGGACGGGAATATAAAACAGGCGGCTGTTATACGGCTGCTGTCGGCTCAGAGGTGGCAGCAGCCCTGCAGGAAGCTGCAGTATATCAGCCGCTGCCTCCAGGTTCAAGGACCCCGCTCTCTCTGCATGCATGTGGACTTATCAGCAGCTGGCAACTGGAATAATAATGCATATTACTGAGATAAGTAATTGCGTTGTCTCATGGCGGTGGCAGACGCTCGTAGTTTAAGCGCTGGTATCTGATTGGCTGGGACAGCCACGCTGCTTGTTTATTTAAGATGAAAACACGAGGCGCTGATAGGAGGAAGACTTATGGAGAGACTCTTTATTTAGCTGTTAGAAGATTAAAAACCTGCTGCTGATATTGGAAATATAAATATACATCGAGCCGAGAAGTTTAATCCATACAGAGAGAGAGGATGAAATAATGAGGAGGAAAAACTGGAAACTCTTTAAACAAACAGTGATGGTAGAGTAATAATAATAATAATAATAACAATAATAATAATAATAGTTTTGCAAACATGCACAAAACTTTGTCAATGTTCTGCTAATGTTGAAAAAACAATTTCTCAATTCTGTATTTCTACTAAATAATGTAATAGAAACATTTTCTAACCCACCTCATCCTGGTGGCAAAACGTTTTATCAAAAAACAATATTTTTTATTTGTCCTGTTTTTATGAAGCTAATCAATAAATTCAGTGGAGCCACTTCTGTTAATCTGCTAATGGTGATGCTAATGTTTTGCTTAGAGCATTTTCTAACTTTGAGAAACATTTAACTCTGTCAAGATAGTTAAAGTTAGCACTTTAGCATTAGCTTTGGCTAAATACCATGTTGATGTAGCGTTTTAGTGTCTAACTTTGAAAACAGTTAGCGTTAATAACGTAGTTAAACTTTAGCATTTTCTTCCACTAATGGTTGGTTTTGTGTTTTTGTATTTTGCTAACTTTGAAAGCGCTCAGTTCTGCAAACGTAGCTGCTGGTAGCTTCCATTTAGGATGTTGCTAGTGTAGCATTTTTGCTAACTTAGAAAACATTTAACACTGTCAAAATATTTGGCTTTTCCTCTTAAAAAGATTTGGAACCAGAACCAGGAGAAAACCTCCAGTCCTGGTAATGACCCGGTTCCTCCTGACATCTTCTGTCTGGACATGAAAGCATCGGTTGGAGTTGCTCTAGTTTGGTTTCCCTCTGCGGTTGATCAGTTCTGGCTCAGACTACCAGCCTCTGCAGCGTCAGACACAGTAAAACACAGTGAAGTTCCTCCTTTGTCCTGTGAATATTACATGCAGACCAGCTCAGAACATGAGGAACCAGAACCCAACCAGACGGCTGCTCTGACCGCCCAGGCGCTGAGGGATTATCACCCGGCGAGGGAGCCAGGCGGGCTTTGTTCAAATATTGAAGAGGAGAGAAGTGGAGCAACAGCAGCAGCTCCAAATGTAAAGACGTGTCCTACATTGATATTCTCATATGAACAATTAATGCTGGTCTTCTTCATCATGGCAGGCCACCAGGTTCTGATTCTGCTGAGCCTCCGGCTCTATTTACATTTCAAAAGTGTCTTGTCGCTCTGCATCCGGCTCAGCGCTCCGGCCGCCGCCGTTTCTGTCTCCACTGATTCATCCGCTGTGATACGGCCGAGACCCTTTAACCTCGTTAAGCTCAGCTTTCATCACGCAGCCGCTGACGTCTCTGGAACCAGCGGCCTCAACTCGGCTGGTTCGGGCGGGTTCCTGGGAACTGGGCCTGAACCAGCCAACCAGAACACCAGAACTACCAGAACTACCCAAACATCCTCCTGCTCTCCTGGACCCGACTGCATTTAACTCTGATAAAACCTTAAAAAGGTTCCTGGGAACAGGAAGAAATGAGGAAAAAGGAGGGAACAGAAGGAAACAGGAGGGAACAGAAGGCCTGAACTGTAACTGTTTTAATGTAACTGTAATATCTGTTTCATAGATATTAGTGATCGATTTTATCAACATGACCGGCTGTAAGGAGTGTTTTTATGGTCGAGGATTCGGGTCAGGACATTTCAAGGTCATCCAGACGTTTGGTCTGAAAGCTGTTTTAGTTTTGAACAGGTTCAGAAACGCTCCCTGGACTCGTGTAGATGATCTGAACTCGGTTGGAGTTCTTCGTCCCGCTTGGTTCTGTCAGGTTCTGTTTGGGTAAAGTCCGTCTCGCTCCGTCTAGAGGCATCAGAACCGGGCAGATAGAACTCTGGGTTCTGCTGTAGGAAAGGTTTCTGGCTCAGATCGTCTCCTCCATGGTAAACGTGTTCACACAGAGCCGAGCGCTCTGGGCTCGCCGCCTCGTTCCAGACTCTGTTTCCAGCTTTGTCTCCTCTTCATCAATTAATGAGCGTTTCTTTGTAATGGCAGGCCACCAAGTCCTCCATGAATGAGTAAAAATGTCACTAAATCACACGTTTAATTTGCATGTCAAAGGGCCCCATCAGCTTGCATCTCTGTCGGTTTTTGAAGCTGCGTGTCGTCCCCGGCTCCATCAACCCCGGACACTTTCTAAGGTTTTTTCTCCTCTATACTCTGGAGGTAAGAACAAGGTCTTTCGGCCTCATTATGCCCAGCTTTCATCACTCGCTGGCTGGCATCTTTAAACATGTATTCTCTCTTCCTGCCAGCCAGTGAGGATCGCTGCTGCTCTTCATTTAGTTCAACAACACCAGCCTCACCTGCTCCGGCCCCCCAGCTCTCCTGTCACTCCGTGTTTTCTACTCATCCGCGTTTACCGCGCCGCGCCTGCACACGGCGCCCATCTGCATTCATGATTCTTTCATGGGTCACAGTCTATTAAGATTCCTGTCAGACATCCGCAGCGAGTCACCTCTGACTGCTGAGGGTTCCTCATCAGGCCGCAGAGAGCGCCGGCTCCCGGGACGACGCTTCTTCTTTGAAATGTATATTTCATGGCTCCCCTTTGCCCCCTGGCTGAGCACCTGTGAGACCCCGGCTCATTCTCAGCCGCCTCACGGCTCACAGACAACCGGACCCGGCTTTGAAACGGCGCGTTACCTCTGGTCTCCGAGGGCGACGGCTTCTTGGGGAGGTCGCTGAAGCTGCTGCCGTCCATTTTGTCCTTTTTCTGTGCGGCTGGCGGTGACGAGGTCTCCATGGCCGACCGAGGCGCTGTGAGAGAAGGAGAATAAAACAGGCCGTTAACACAAAGCTCTCTGTTTGGGAGGACATGAAGACGCTCTGGAGACAAACTGAGGAAGAACTCGAGTGGCTCACAACAATTAGCCAAGAGCCTCCAAAATGTCCGACTTTAACGAGAACTGATGGAGAAAATAAAGCTGCTAAAGACAATCGGATGGTTGGAAATGTTTCCTGTTTCTAAGAACAGCTGATACGCTAAAGGTTCTGTCACACTAAACCTGTTTCATCCGCTTTAGCCCGACTCCGGTCCGTTTATCTAGAAAGTCTGGTTCGGTTGGTGTGAACGCTAATTGACCTCTGACCTCTGGGCCTCCAAACCTCAATCTGGGTTCGGTTGAAGTGAACTCTGGTTCAGTTTGAATGTATAGTGAACGGCAAGCAGACCAAGGCAGGAACTGGACTACAGCGCAGGGCATTCTGGGTAAATACAACCAAAGCTAACATGCTAGCCTACTGCTAGCAGCAGAAATGGCTCCTGGTCTTTAGCCAAAGACTAAAGAGAAATCCTCCAACACTAAAATCTGACGCCTCCATTTGGTGAAGAAGGAAGTAGCGCTCAGTGTCTTCAGAGGTTTTGGTGCAGCGCCCCCACAGGCGAGGAGGGGAACAGGTTTTTCTTCTAGTTTGGATGGTTTGACTCAGCGCAGTGTGAACAAGAAACACACCGGCTAAAAATGGAACAACTGTTGCAGTTTTGGTCCCTAATCGAACCGAGTCAATCTGATGATCAGGTGAAACAAATTCAGAGAGAGGCGTTACCTGACGTGGCCAAAGGGGGGCAGTGTTTATTGCCTGTGGCCCCAGACATAAACAGAAAACTTCCTGTTATCACAGTTACCAGGATGAAGATTATCATGGAAGCTGTTCAGAATATCACAAATATTTCTGTTCAAAATTATCTGAATTAAACAAAAAGTAAAAAAAAAAATTCAGGATAATTTGAGTATTAAGATTTTGGAAAAAGTCAGATTATCTTGTTTCATGATGTTTCAGGGAGTTTCTGCTGATTTTTCTGCTATTTTTGCTATCTTGAAAATGAACGCCCTTTATTTGGTCGTAATTCCCAACAAATTAATCACTTTTCCTTTTCTTCCCTAGTTTCCAAAGTCTGAATCTGTGAAATCACTGATATTAACAGTTTTATCTGCAGTTGAAGCGTCTCCTCAGCCTGGGAGCCTCTGGTCAGCCTCTGACCAAACCAGCCGCCGACTGGTCAACATCTGTGGTATGTTGTATTTTCATAAACTGGCATGAACCGCAGCGTGAAGCTGGACGGCCCGGTTGGCACCCGGCCTGTTGGCACCCGGCCTGTTGGCACCCTTCCTGTTGGCACCTTCCTGTTGGCACCTTCCTGTTGGCACCCTTCCTGTTGGCACCTTCCTGTTGGCACCTTCCTGTTGGCACCCTTCCTGTTGGCACCCTTCATTCTCCAGGAACCTCAGATTATGTTGGAGGGCTGAACAAACATGTCGGAGGATTTGGGCTTGTTGTGCAGTTTGCTCTCTTCCTGCAGCTCCAGCCTTTCACAGCTCAATCTGCTCTCTGGCAGGGGGCGGGCCAGGGACTCTGGGGTCAAAGGGCACGGAGGATAAGGAGGTGGGGGTCCAGGCCGCATGTCATCAAAGTTTATTTGGCTGTTGACCTTTCCACAGACCCATTCAGAGCCTCAACAGTTAGAACAATACTACTTTATCTTCAAAGCTGGATGGAAATGAAGACAGTGGAGCAGAAAATGGCATCGCCCTCCAGAACCAACTGGTCCAGAACCAACTGGTCCAGAACCAACTGGTCCAAACCAACTGGTCCAGAACCAACTGGTCCAAACCAACTGGTCCAGAACCAACTGGTCCAGAACCAACTGGTCCAGAACCAACTGGTCCAGAACCAACTGGTCCAGAACCCACTGGTCCAGAACCAACTGGTCCAGAACCAACTGGTCCAGAACCAACTGGTCCAAACCAACTGGTCCAGAACCAACTGGTCCAGAACCAACTGGTCCAGAACCAACTGGTCCAGAACCAACTGGTCCAGAACCCTCTGGTCCAGAACTCACTGGTCCAGAACCCTCTGGTCCAATCGGTTTCTCACACGTTCACCAGATTTCAGCAGAACAGGACTTTTCATTTGCTTTGTTCATTTGCTGCCTGGTAACAAAGCAGCGCCTGACGGACAGCTCTGTCTGGCTCGTCTTTATTGCTGCGGATGAATCGGCTAACAGGTGTGGGTGGACGGCAGCGCGGCCTCATGGGAAGCCCTCACCACACACAGCCGTGTTCAAAAGGTGATAGACGAGCCGCCTGACGGGAGTTTTTCACGCCTCCCGTTCTCTGATCTGGCCTCGCAAATCAATATTAGTCAGGCTCAACATTTGCTGCTCTCACATTTAGCAGAACGGCGGCGCAGGAGGAAGTAACAGCTGATCTAAGAGACACTCCGTCTGAAACGTCCAGCAGCGCTCTGAGGGAAACAGAACGATCTGCTGGAGTTGACTTTACATGGATCCAATCTGGAACTAAAACCAGATTCACTCCGTCTGATTTTTACTCATCATCTTGTTTTATGCAGCATCCACTTATAATATTTGTTTCAAATCATGAACCATCACAGAAACATGGTGGCTTGGATAAATAGAGGATTAGCTGTGATGCTAACTATCTGTGTCAGACCCGCTTCTGCTAACCTGCTAATAGCTGAGCTAATTTTTAGCTTAGCACTTTAGTGTGGTTTTGCTAACTTTAAAAATATTTAGCACACTCAGCTTCCTCTAACTGTGTTGAAGTTTTATTTTTACTGTTAAGGATTCTTTAAGTAGTTTATATTTATGCTCTTATTTTGAAGTCTGTTTACCCAGCAGTTCCATTTCCTCTCATCTCGTCTCTTTTTCCAAATAAAATAAAACATAGATGGTAAAAAACAAAATATAAACATAAATATAATATCTAAGGGGATTATGGAACATCTTAGCATTAGCATTAGCTAAATTGATTCTGGGATTATTTACTATGATATGGGATTATTTTTAGAAGATCTATGTGTGTGTTGGTGTGTGTGTTGCTGTGAGTTAAAGTGTTGCTGTTCTACAGAAACACTGATGTGTTTGATTATTGATCAGCTCTAGAGATGCTGGCCGTTACAGGAAGTGACTGTAGAAACGTTGAGCAGCCGCTTGTGTGGCAGAGGCTGGCCGACGAAGCGTGGCCTCCTGCGGCGGACTGGAGGCTCCCGTCACAAAGACACACAGTGATTTATTTAAGAGCAACAGATGACAAAGAGACCCCACAATAAGGTTATTTAAGGGACTAACAGCTTCACAGGGACCCTCCCCCTCTCTGCCGACTCATTGAAGTCAATGACTGTTTGTTCTCCTCTGTGACATTTCTGCTTTTAATCTCTTTTAGAGGAACTCTCACCTGTTCATTAACATTTGTTGAGCTAACATGCTGAACTAGTTATCGAGGCAGAAACGAGACCAAAATGTGTGTCAAGTTGATGAAAACCCACCAAACTCCCGGAGCCGGAGCGAATACGGATCACAGCGACAGACTAACTAATGCCCAGCTGCTCAGGTGAACCAGACTCCACCGCGACTCTTCACCAGTATAACCAGCACCAAGTGTCTCCTGAATTTGTAGAACAGCTCTTGTCAAGCAAACAAATGACTCTGTCTACGCCTGAAAGGTCACTGCATAGCAGAGTAAAATCATGGAGCGTGCAGTCAATTCCTCCCTTACCAAGGACCACTTGCTGGAATTTATGGCTGGGCTTCGCACCTATTCTCCTCTTGAATAATAGCTGGGGTGTAAAAGAAGCCCGGGTCGCTGGCGACTCTAAAATAGAAAGCAGCTTCAAGCCGAGACGGGGTTGTTTATTGTACGAGCCAAGAAAGCACAAATAGAGGCTAACAGTGACATCTGAATTTATACCAACCGGTTCCCCTAAACTTCAAGAGAAGCAAATGAGCCACAGTCCCTGATGTATCGGCTAAAAACAGAACACAGGGGAAACGTATTCCCAGCAGGACGCCTTTGTGTCTTTGGTTTCAACACGTTCAGCAGAGGCTGACTGATTCTCCTCAGAGGAATGAGCCTGGATGTTCAATATCCTGTGGCTGATCTCCTCCCGGCCTCGGCAACAGCAAACAGATGTGGCAGCCGAGTTCAGAGGCGGGTCGGCTCCCCTCCTGACCCGTCCCGGTGAACTGGAGGAGCGCCTCCCACCTGTGTGCCTCCGCAGACCTTGACCTCTCTTTGAGGTAGCTTAGCGCTTCCTAACCCACCAAACTCCCGGAGCCGGAGCGACAGACTCTAACTAATGCCCAGCTGCTCAGGTGAACCAGACTCCACCGCGACTCTTCACCAGTATAACCAGCACCAAGTGTCTCCTGAATTTGTAGAACAGCTCTTGTCAAGCAAACAAATGACTCTGTCTACGCCTGAAAGGTCACTGCATAGCAGAGTAAAATCATGGAGCGTGCAGTCAATTCCTCCCTTACCAAGGACCACTTGCTGGAATTTATGGCTGGGCCTCGCACCTATTCTCCTCTTGAATAATAGCTGTGGTGTAAAAGAAGCCCGGGTCGCTGGCGACTCTAAAATAGAAAGCAGCTTCAAGCCGAGACGGGGTTGTTTATTGTACGAGCCAAGAAAGCACAAATAGAGGCTAACAGTGACATCTGAATTTATACCAACCGGTTCCCCTAAACTTCAAGAGAAGCAAATGAGCCACAGTCCCTGATGTATCGGCTAAAAACAGAACACAGGGGAAACGTATTCCCAGCAGGACGCCTTTGTGTCTTTGGTTTCAACACGTTCAGCAGAGGCTGACTGATTCTCCTCGGAGGAATGAGCCTGGATGTTCAATATCCTGTGGCTGATCTCCTCCCGGCCTCGGCAACAGCAAACAGATGTGGCAGCCGAGTTCAGAGGCGGGTCGGCTCCCCTCCTGACCCGTCCCGGTGAACTGGAGGAGCGCCTCCCACCTGTGTGCCTCCGCAGACCTTGACCTCTCTTTGAGGTAGCTTAGCGCTTCCTGCAAGGCTGCAGGAAGGGATTCCTGGCATTCCTTCGTCATTATGAGAGACCTCCTCACGTGAAAAGAAACACCAGAACTCTGCTCTGCCTCCGGTCACCGCTGCATTCATCATTGTTGTAATTCTGACTACACATTCAGATTCTACTGGAAAGGAAAGATCACTTCACTTTCATTCAGACCTGACTTCTGATAGTCACTCAGTCCGATTAGAGACCAACGTTGAAATATTTCTTACATCTTCAGCTGCTGCAGTAAAAAGCCTGTTCCCCTCCTGGCCTGTGGGGGCGCTGCACCAAGAACCACTGAAGGAAACGACAGAAAAACCAACAAAGATATGAACTCAACTTCCTGCTTCACCAAATGAAAACTAAAATGGAGGCGTCAGATTTTAGTGTTGGAGGATTTCTCTTTAGTCTTTGGCTGAAGACCAGAAGCCATTTCTGCTGCTAGCTTTAGGCTAACACGTTAGCTTTGGTTGGATTTACCCAGAATGCCCTGCGCTGTAGTCCACATGCTGCTTTTGGAGCAGTTTCTGGTTCACATTCAAACCGGACCAGAGTTCACTTCATCCAAAATAAACTGCATTTTTGAACATATTGAGAAAGTTTAGAGCTCATTTGGGATGGAAAAGACGGTTCTGAGGTTTGGGTCGGCGCTGAGGTTTGGGTCGGCGCTGAGGTTTGGGTCGGCGCTGAGGTTTGGATCGGCGCTGCAGTGAGGCGACCGGCAGCTGCTCTGAACCTTCAGCCAAACCGGCCAACAGAACCTCAGCCGGTTGGACCTTTTGCCATCGCTGTAAAGTCCAAACGGATCGGATCATGTTCCACACAGAATGATGGTTCTGGTGGTTCTGATGGTTCTGGTGGTTCTGGTGGTTCTGGTGGTTCTCATGGTTCTGTGGGTCGGTTTTCTTTGCCCCTGTGTTTTCTTGGTTCCTGTTGGTTCCTACCCAGCTGTCCCGGCTTTAGGCCCGTTTGGACCTGCCATCGTCCCTCTCTCCAGGTTGGTGAATACTTTGGCCTGCTGGTTCTTCAGTTTGGGTCTCTTGGTTCTGGATTCTGATCAGTTCTAAAACAGTTCTAGAACATTTTTCCATCATTCTGACCTCAGCAGCCACTGAGTTTTAATCTCATATTTAGTTTAACAAATTAAAATGAGGTTTAATGTAAATGTTGATGAATTTCATCCAATTCAAGGAAACTAGAGTTTAAATTATTTAGTTCATGCCAATTATTCAGAGAATGAACTGTGTGAAGATCTCTGGGTTGTTTCTAAATGTTTCCAATATCAGGAACAGAATCGACTCGTTTGATGGAAGAAATGAAGAAAACGAGGTTCAGGCTGGACCGGAACCTTCTGGACCGGAACCTTCTGGACCGGAACCTTCTGGACCGGAACCTTCTGGACCGGAACCTTCTGGACCGGAACCTTCTGGACCGGAACCTTCTGATGTTTTTCTCATCGGATTCAGGAAGGAGGAGCAGGATCTGGAGATCTGGAGAGCCGGGGCCCCGTCACCAGGCAGTGTGTCCTCCAGGGCCCCTGGGTCCTCTGGGTCCCCGGCGCTGTGGCGTCTCCGTGGCCCCCAGGTCCTCTAACGGGACGTTTCCTTCTGATCCGGTCGCCGTGACGCTCTGACACGGCCCGGTCCTGACGGTGGCCGTCCCTTCAGGAGTTAATTAACAACCCCATCAAAGCCGACCCCAACACGGCTCAGAGGAGGAAGTACAGGCCCCCGGCCTTTGATTGGTCCGTCTGCAGGGGCCTCCAGTTCTGTTTGATGGCGAGTAATTGCTGCTGCCTGATGGAGGATCTTAGAGAAGATCTGCTGGAAGAAGATCTTCAGACGGACTGCAGGAGTAAATGTTTACATACCCAGAGAGAGAGAGAGAGTTGGTGTGTGTTGGTGTGTGTGTGTGTGTTGGTGTGTGTTGATGTGTGTGTGTGTGTGTTGATGTGTGTGTGTGTGTGTTTATGTGTGTGTGTGTGTGTGTGTGTGTGTGTGTGTGTGTGTGTTGGTGTGTGTGTGTGTGTGTGTGTGTGTGTGTGTGTGTGTTGTGTGTGTGTGTTTGTGTGTGTTGATGTGTGTGTGTGTGTGTGTGTTGATGTGTGTGTGTTGGTGTGTGTGTGTGTGTGTGTGTTGATGTGTGTGTGTGTGTTGTGTGTGTGTGTTGGTGTGTGTGTGTGTGTGTGTGTTGTGTGTGTGTGTGTGTGTGTGTGTGTGTTGATGTGTGTGTGTGTGTGTGTGTGTGTGTGTGTGTGTGTGTGTGTGTGTGTGTGTGTGTGTGTTGTGTGTGTGTGTGTTGGTGTGTTTATGTGTGTGTGTTGATATGTGTGTGTGTTGGTGTGTGTTGATGTGTGTGTGTGTGTGTGTGTGTGTGTGTGTGTGTGTGTGTGTGTGTGTGTGTGTGTGTGTGTGTGTGTGTGTGTGTGTGTGTGTGTGTGTGTTGTGTGTGTGTGTGTGTGTGTTTTTGTGTGTGTGTTGTTGTGTGTGTGTGTTGATGTGTATTGTGTGTGTGTGTGTGTGTGTGTGTGTGTGTGTGTGTGTGTGTGTGTTGCAGGACCCTCTGACTCCAGAGAATCAGAGTTTGGTTCCAGCAGCTGGTTCTTCTGGGTGAATCTGTTCCAGTCTGTATCATCTGGACTTTAACCAGGTGAGTTTTTCTTCAACCTAAATCCTAAAATTATTTTCCGCCTGATGAGTCAGGAGCTGCAGAGCGTCGGACCGTCTCCCTGCAGGAATCAAACCGGCAGCGCTCCGGGTCTGGGGCCGCTGCGGACCGCTCCAGGAACCGCGTGTGTTTCCGAATGAAGGCAGGTTTTGGGGGCCTTTCCCAGAGAGGCCCCCTGCGGCCCCGGGGCCACGCTGGGCGGTAATTGCTGCAGTTGTTGTTTTGTGGGATAAGAGACTTTTGAGGCGCCTCAGCGGGGCGGCTCACTCTCTCCACACTCAAACTCCACAGATTCCCAGAAAGTCCCGGCAGGATGTGAGGAAGAGACAGGATGAAGGTGACATCCTCATCCCAGGTTTGGGAATGTCGACCCCACGGCCCCATTCCCTCCTCCTCCTCCTCTTCCTCCTCGCTGACTGCTGGAACTCTTCATCGCTCACAAAAGCAAACGCACTAAAACTTTTCTTCTGATGCAAATGAAGCGGCAGCCATTCAGGATGAGGACGGACAAAAAGACGGCAGTGAGGCCGGAGAGGACAGGAAGCTCCGCTTCAATTATTGATCAGATCTGAGGCCTTTTCTGCTGCTTGTCTCCAAAATAACATCAAATATTAATACCCGATCAGTTCAGCTGCTGCAGAAACATTCAGATAAAGGAGGAAGATTTAAAATGATTCCACTCAACGTAAAATCAGCTAAACTGTTTAAATTTATTTGTATGAAAATTTGGAAATAAGATTAATTTTTTAAAGGTTTTCTGGATTTTGTGGATAAATTAAAATAGGCAAAATGAATATAACAAAAAGGAAAAACAGTTTAAAAAGGCAGGATGGCGTTTTTAATTTTAATAAATGAAGTGAAATAAAAATGAATTCAGCTGAGCACATGGTCAGCGCACTCACCGCTCCGCTCCTCTTCCTCTTCTTCTTCCCTCCAAAGCGCCTCAACTTTGTTTTCGGAGAGGAAAAGCGGCTCCAGACACGTGGATTCCCATCTGCTGCGGGACGCGCGGTGCGTGGCGCGGGGCGGCGGGGAAACTTTCACCTCCACGCAGCGCAGACTAACTGAAAGTGAGGAGAAGTTGAGAGGAGCGTCCAGCTTAGGGAGGAAGAGGAGGAGGAGGAGGGAAAGTTTGAACCCGGAGGAGCGGAGAGGAGGAGAAGTTGAGCAGCAGGAGGAGGAGGAAGAGGAGGAGGAAGTTTTACCGGGATGCTGCGGAGCTTCCAGGATGCGCTCCTCCTCCTGATCCCGCTGATCTCTCACATTCAGGCGTCATTTGAAAACCAAACCAGGCGCTTCACTTCCTGCAGTTCGGATCCATCTGCGGCTAAATGACTCCGCTTTGCGTCAGTGTGAGAGTTTATCCGCAGTTTAACTTGCGCAAAAAGTGGAGCAAATTCCAGAGCTGAAACTCGGATTTCCCGCAGTCCTTTAAAACCCGGAGAACTGGTCCTGGATCAGCAGCAGAACCGCAGAACTCCACTAAACTTCCTCCTGGTTCTGTCCAGGCCTGACCTCTAGCGGCGGCTGGCCGGTACTGCATGCGGCCCCGCTCGCCTCATTTCTGCCGATCAGAGACAGATCTGAGAACAGATCTTCAGTTTTCAATCACAAACACATTTATTATCAATAATATTATTATTTTAGAATCATGTCAGAATGACGTTTCAACCTGCAGAATATAAACAGATCCCTCAGCTCATTTATTCACAGATAAATTCACAAACTGAAGATAAAAATGTATCAGACTAAGAATTACTTATAAATATGCTGTTAATAATATTGGAATAAATTTCAGAAAAAGGCTTAAAATGTGTGGAAATTACTAATATAAATATAGGTCAGGATTTTCACTAATAAACATTAATACAATAAAATTGTTCTCAAACGTTTCTGCTGTAAAACATGTCAATCTTAAAAATCATAGCGACATAATTGTACAATTTTTGCTGCAGAAATGTTTCATAACAATTTTGTTTGATTTGAAGAAAAATACTAATTTGCTAAATTGTCATTGTTTTATTATTTATTATTTGCTCGGTAACTTCTTGATGAATGCAGTTTGTAAAGATTTTATTAAATCGGTTGTGTTTTTTTCCATTTACAGCAATGAATTATGGGTAATGGATTTTACCGAAGTTGGTATGAGAAAAATATTCAAATAGAAAAATACTTTATTGATTCCAAACGGAAATGAAATTAAACATTTAAAATAAATAAGCCATACTAGTATTTAACATACAGGTTTAAATAGTTCTTTGTTTAAAACAGGAAAATATTCCTTTTGTTTTCATGTTTTATTTTTCTGCCTCTAGCAGTTGGCAGAAGGAAACTGGTTCGTAACGTCCAGGAAAACAAATTACAGCTTGATATAGAAAACATTTTAGCTCTGAATATTTTTCTTTTTATTACTTTAAAAAAACAAACTTAATGGAAATATTGTGGTTGTTTTTTAGATAAATTGTTTATAAATCTGTGTAACGTGTATTTCTGAGCCCGATCCACACTCCATTCCAGTAGGTGGCGGTAATGCATACCAAACGTTTCTTGTCAACAGCCACAAAGAAAACTCACGAAGAAGAAGCAGCAGGTACCGCTCACCTTGTGACGTCACCACCCTGCTGTTCCTGTCGAGGATCGTTTCCGTCGTCCTGTTTCATGTAAGACAATTAATTAACTCATTAATTAAGAAATTAATTCTTCGCTTTATAAAATAACATAATTATTGTGATTTTAGGGAGAATGAGGCTGTTTTCTGTGGAATATGTTGGAAATACTTGAGGCGTAGTTTCCCGTTGCGTTTCCGTGATGACGCTGTTCCTCCTTTTTGTTTATGAATGAAGAACCAGGTTCCCTGAAAATCTTTCAATAACCTTCTGTTATTTCCAGGAACCTTTCAAGGAAACAGGTAGAATAAACCAAACAGAATATTTTTTAATTTAAAATGGTTCACTAAATGGAGTAAATGGTTTTTCCCGCTAAAGCGCGCACGGAAGATGACGTAGAAAAAGACTGGAATTAAAACTATGCTGCCCAGAAAAAAAAAAAAAAATAAAATAAGGTAGATAAAAGAGAAAATAAATTTATTTCTAAGTTTTTACTCAGAGATTATTAGACTGTATAGTCTAATACAGTATTACAGTCCAATACTGTTAGCCGTCTGTAGCTAACAGCAAACTAAACTCACCTGTTAGCTACAGACGAGTGTTAGCCTTCGTGTCACCAGCATTTAGTCAGTGAAAGGAAAGATTTATAGAAATATTTATATTTTTAACTTGTTTCTGACATTTTACACCATTTACCAACAGATGCAGCAGCCCTGACCTCTGACCCCTGACCAGCCTGAGTCCTTCTTGTGATGAAGGTGAGCAACACTGTTCAGTTACCTGCTAGTTAGCATCACTGCAGCGGGTCTGAGTGCATTTCTGTTTTTACCTTTACACATTAAAATGTGTATGTTTATTATTGAAACTCTAACAATCTTTATCAAATAATAATAATAATATAATAAACAGCCTGATATAACTGAAATTAAACAGTGAAATATCTTTTATTTATTTATAACACCAGCATGTTGCGTTTAATGAAAAAGAGCCAATTACAGCCAAAAGACTGCAGGAAGACAGAAATAAAAACCTCATAATAGAACATAATACATATGGATTTTGATTAATTATTGGAATAATTGATAGATTACTCTGTTACTAAAATAATTGTTTACTCTGCCTTTTAACTGTTGGGTTGTTATAATTTCTAAATGTATATTTCAGTCTGGTTTTTATCTTTCCAGAATGTTTAGACAGTTTTAAACTTTTGCCATGAAAATAGAGACGTTTGGCGTTTAGCCTCTGATTTTCTGCTCCTGTTGGTCTGCTGCTGAGTTCTCAGGTTCTCCTGTTATCTGGACAGATGGTGAAGCAGCGCCACCTGGTGGACAAACCAAAACATTACTCCAATAATCTGGGGCTCTGTAGAATAAAGTGATGCTGAATGAAGCAGAGACGTTGATGAAGCTCTGAAACTAAAGCATGGCTTTGAGTTTGGAGCAGGAACTGGATGTAGAGTCAGAAGGAACAGCTGGCAGGAAAACAGGAACGCTCTTCAGAGAACCAGAGAAGCTGCAGAGCAAATCTGGTTAGAGAAACGTTTTGAACGTGAGGTTAAGTCATTTTCTAGAAGGTTGTTTGAAAATGTCCCATTCCTCCCAGTGGGAACGCCGTTAGCCTGAAGTCTGTGATTATCTGACAGGTTTTACATCATTGTCCAGTAATGTAAGGTTTTATTGGAGCTAACACGTCTATCTACTGCCCCCTTCTGGAGAAACGTGAGCAGAGCAGCTTCATGTTTCTGAACCAGGCCCCTGATAAATGAGTAAGTTCCTGAGTGAGTTGAGCGTTTCAGGATGAGTTGTTGTTCTGCCATATGGATGTAATCTCAGCCGTCTGCTGGAGGATTATTCAGTTTTTAAAGGATTGCGTGAGAAATCTTCCCCCGGCCGATGCTGATGACTTCCACAGATCTGTGGCTGCTCATTAAACGTTTGTTGAATTTCCGTCTGATTTCCGTCTCTCCCCTCTGGAGGCCGAAGTTCGCAGCTTAAGAGGCGGCTGACGATCCTCCAGTCGGTCCAAACCTGAAGGAAAGGTTTCACCGTTACAGTCTGCTTTATGGACTCTGCTGACAGTTTTCACCATTTCATTGACCTTTGACCTGCTTATGGCTTATGCAAGAGGATTGCTGGAATAATTTTAGATTTTTGTAGATATTTTATTTTTATAACTAAACTAAAAACACATGGTTGGAATTGGGAATGTTCTTTTTTCAATAAATTAACTTTAAACATGAACAGAAATGATACGATACTCTGAATAATTCTGAATTTATGAGTTGCAGCATTTATTTTCCATTTGGGATCAAAGTGTTTTTGAAATTGAATGAGTTCATGACATCACTGAACTCAAAGCAGTTCAGTTTTTAATAAATCTTCATTAAAATAATGACCATAACAGTGTTGGTGCTGCTTTAACGTTCAACTGCTTCACCAGAAATGAACAGAAATTGTTTCATTTTCCTGAAGGAAATTGGATTTGGGAAGCTCCTTTTCTGATTTATTTTAGTTTATCAATCAGACTTGACTGGATGCAGCTATCTAACTCATCCTCTGTTTCTGAATCGTCTTATTTCTACGTTTCCAGTCAACCATGTTCTGATAAAACACACAGAAAATGTTCCTCCTGTTTCTTCAAACTCGCTGGTCCTGAATTCATCATTAAGTTCTTTATTTTTGGGGTTAGGATTCGATATTCCAGTTTGTTTTTGTTGCCAGGTCTGACTGGTTCTTTCTGTCTGTGGTTAAAGATCCAGTAAATGGCGGTACGGGAGTTATAGTGACCAAAACCCAACTGACTACTTCACCTTCCCACTGAAATCAGATAATTAAATTTCACGTTTCATTGTGAATTTCTGTTTTCTGCACCTCCAGATAATTAATTTTGGGATGAAGTTGGAAAAGTTTCCCGACTTCTTGGAGAGGAAAAGGTTCGTTTCTGCTTTCAGCTGCTTTCGTCTGTCTGAGACACACATGTTCCCTGACCTTTGACCTTTAATATCCGCTCGGTTTATTTGCGCCCCCCCTCGCTCTGATGCGTATTAAATCAGATATGCCGACCGTCGCAGCAGCGCCGCCCTGCTTAACCCCCGGTGACCTCAGGTTTTGGCAGTAAATGGATTTGGACCGGGTCTCCTCCGAGGCGGGCTGAGGTTCTGTTGACCCTGATACAGGAGAGCAGATCATTATCCACCCTCAGAGCTTCGCTGTTGTTTTTAACAGAACGGGCGGAGAGCTGCATTCCTCGGGCCGGTTCCGAGGAAAACACGGATCCTTAAGATGGAAAATGTCTGAGGACAATTAGTTTACATCACCAGAGAACAGCGGCCTAGTCAAAGCCCAGGCCTGTTCACAGCTGATCCCTGTCTGATTATTGATCGTTCCTCATGAATCTCGACAGAAGAATCCGACCAAAAAGACGTCGTTTTCCTCTCCCTCCAGGCGCTTTGCTTCTTCTTTGATTAATTATTTAGTTAAATGGATTGAGAAAGTTAATTATTCAATTTTATTAACACATTTTTGTCTGTTTCTTCCACACTGTAATTAAAATTTGATTTAAATATTTTGCGTTGTCATGCAGATTTTGTAACCCAGAAAAAATGTTTTGTATTTAAAGTGTTCTATGACCTTTATTTTGATATTTTTGTGTATTTCTGTCCTGTTCTACCTCATACAGTCCACACTGTTATCTAAGCAGGCATTACCAATTAAATTCAGAAAATGGGCGGAGCTTCAACAGGCCACTGCGTCTGACCAGTCAGATTTAATCCAGGGAAGCTCTGCCATGGAGATAAAGACACAGAAATAAAAACCTCAGTTTTGATTCATATTTCTGTGAATTGGTCTACAGTAGGTTAATGAGAACTGCTGGGATCTTGTGTGTTTTTGTTGATCCTCAGATGATCAACTGTGGAACGGCTGAACTCGCTGCATTCAGGGATAATCCTGCAGACGCTCGGGCGTCCAGTATTTTTCTTGCTCAAGTGTCCTTGAGCAGAACCGGCTCTGTGTGAGAGCATCCAGCACTCAGCGCAGGAAAAATGTTAATTCCTCTGAGAACACCAAGACGTCACTCTGTGCACAAAGCCTCCGTCGGCCTCTAATCTGACTCTCAGATGAGTGTCTTTGTACCATCGGTGGCTGCAGACGGAGCGCCTCTTTCTCATCGTGGATGGGAGCGCTTGTTTCAGGCGACTGGACGCACGTGGCCCTCCAGAACCCGGTGACATGCCAACAATGGCTGTCAGTGCGGTGGGGAGGAAACCCGGGCTCCACGCTGGGCCGAGGCGAGGGAAAGTCACACTCAAGTGATCTGACAGGAGATGAATGTCAAGAGCCTGGTGGGATTCACCGGTGGAGGTCCGGTCACAGCGAGCGACCCTGTGGGCCGGTTCTAGCAGCGAGTTGGAAGGAGGAAGGGTTTAATTGCTGCTTTGTGTTTTAATTAGATCTGTGGTTCAGTCAGGAGCCGTTACGTCCTCCGTAGTTTGATGTGAGGAGTGAGGGAACTGATGCGTTGTGGTAGGCCGCCGCATCGCCGGCTGGCGTATTATCGCGTTACGGCCGGCGTATTATCGCGTTACGGCCGGCGTATTATCGCGTTACGGCCGGCGTATTATCGCGTTACGGCCGGCGCCGCCATGCGATCTGAGCAGGAATGAAGACGCGACGGAAGGGATTGGAGCCCAGGGAGGAATTTCAATGGTTATTCAGGATCTTCGGTGGGTTTGTTACTTCTGTTCTGGTGCTGGATGGAGGAGCATGGTTGTTTACATCTTTTACTTCTGTGGGGTCAAAGGTCAGGCCTTAGCCTTACAACTCCAGTTTTACAATTTATGAAAACTTGAGGAATGAAACCAGTCAAATAAATTTAATGGGCCTCCAGGTAAAGATGCACCAATCAGTTGATCAGAATCTCATTTTTCCTTTTTCCTTATGAAATTTGTTGTTTTCTTGTTTTTGATGAATTTTCTGATGAAGGTTCAGGAAAAAAGTTACATTTTCCAGCTGCTGCAGATGCATGCCCATTTGAATTCATCGTCATAATAAAAAGGTGAAGAAGTTTCCAGTTCCCATCGTTCGGTTCAGTCCAGCTCCCACTGCTTTGTGTTGTACCTGAACCATCGAAGTAAATCCTGAAGTTGTTCTGGAACCCAAAGCCCTCCACCGAGGCCGGGTGCCTTCAGGCCTTCATGGAGCATAAATAATCCTCATCCTGGAACCGTTGAGCAACGCTGCTGCTCTAAATCACCTCCTGAAGTGAGCCCATGAACTCCCTTCAGGCATCTTTGGCATGAGAAGCTTGTCAGCAGAGCTGCTGATTGGAGGCCATGTTGACAGCGGCTGATGAAGGTCGGTGAATCCCTGCATACCGGGATCCCTTCCAGTGCGGTTATCAGAGAAAAACAAGCATCGCTGCTCTTCTTCTGCTGCTTCACGTCTCTGGAGGCCAAGCCTTGTTTCACCTGCAGCCACACTGGAGAAAAACTGCTGTCAGTGCCGGTTCTCTGCCACTAGAGGGCAGTGAGGAGCTGTCGACTCTAGGCGGTGAACTTGAGTCTGACTGCACACAGGAAGCTCCTCTGTCTTCTCATGGAAAAAGTATAATCTGAGTGAGATAATAGAAATATACCCGTTAGGTGTGATGTTATCTGAGATCTGCTCCTGCTTTCTGAAACTCGGACTCGGCATCCTGCACATCCTCTGGTGCTCAGGAGTCTGGAAACTCCCAGACGTTTTACCCCCACTCACTACTCCACCCAGTGGGATCACAGGTGAGCCTAGTGACCTCTAGGAGCTGCTGAGACTCCTGGATACCAAGAGTTGGACGGTGAGTCAGAGGTTGTTGAGAGGATTCCTCTGGAGGAAAAAGCCCCAACCCTACGCCAATGAAAACCATTCTTCACCTTCTCCATAAACCTCGCGGATGTTCTAATCCAAGTGTCGTTCTTTTAGATATTTGGCAGAAAATCGGGACATTAGATGTAAGTGGACTCTCCACCGCAGGACCATGTCTTGTGTACACAGATGCATATTTGAGCCTTTTCATGCTGCTTTTTATACACATGGGAACAGGAATTTGGAGCATGAAGAATGTGAAGAGAGACCAGAGTGTCTCATAGTTGTAAAGCAAACATGAGTGATGGAGCGAGGCCTTTTAGAGCTTTATATACAGTCACCAGGAGGAATGTGCATGAAGGCTTCCCACAGACCTCTGAGGACGGCTTTCACACAACTATGTGCTAAACAACAGGTCGCATCTCATAAGCAAGGCCTCACGTCGCCACACAGCTTGTTGGGAACTTTATGCAACAAAATGCCAAAACACTCGATAGTTGGATAGAAAGTTCAGGGAAAAAAGACCACATTTCCCCTGATTTTAAATTTTTTAGTTGCTATTGAATGTGTGTTAGTTGGAATAAACAGTTGGTCGACTGTCTGCTGTCTGAGTGCGGGTGAGATGGGACGATCCTGAGGTCATACACCAATCAACCCTTCAAGACGTTTGGTGACCCAACAATCTGACCAATAGAAAGATTGTAAGGGATTTGATGATTCCTCCTTCAACAGAGGAAATAAAACCCCTGAAACCTTCGACGCCTCCAACAGCCTGGCATCATCACCATATTTTTTGACGTTGGAAGAAAGAAAACGAACATTTCTGGAGGAAATGTCACTTCTGGGCTGGTAATCCGTCTCCTTCATCTGTCAACAGACGGTGAGGACGGAGGAGTGTGAGAAGACTAAACCGTCTTTTAATTTGTCTGATCCTTGGTTTATTTCCATTCCACAGTTACAAGCGACTAATAGCCCAGAGGTCAGAGGTCAGAAGATGTAACTAAATATCCCTGCGACCCTCCACTGGTCAGTTATGATGCATGAGCGTGAGGACAGAAGAGCAGAAGAAGAGTTTGGTGTTTTCTACCAGAGGGATGATTAATCAGCTCCATGATGCACGTTTAAAGAGTTTCCTGTCAGGTTTTCTAAGCAGCCAGAGCTTATCTGAACTTTGGTTCTCTAGGCTTTCTGGAGACCTTTGACCTCAGATTTCTAGTAGTTGGTCTGTGGACAGCTGACCTGACGAACTGCCAATCCATCAGATCTGAGAGGATCAGAGATGCTTTCTGGTCTCCAGAAGCTTAGATCTGACAGAGTAGTTTTAACAACTCCACCCGTCACTACAGATACAATCCTGAACTTGCTTTCACCCAGAAACTTCACACAACGTCAAGTTTTCAACCAAACTTTGTTGTTTTGGACTTTCAAACAGGCATCAGGACAAAACGTTCTCATTTCCAGGAGGTAACATCTGGTCCAAGCCTCTGAGGTAGGGACAAGTTGTTCTGCTCTGGGACCTGAGAAGAAGCGGCAGCAGAGCAACCGGTAAATGATTCAAACATGTTTATCTGGAATGCCAAGAGATCCTTTATTTACCCATTTTTATTTGATATGCATGGAAATGTTGCTTTCACTGAGGAAACAACAGAAAGGTCAGTTTATATCAACAAGACAAACATGAACGGGCAGATGGAGCAGCCTGAATGTTGTGGAGAAGGTTAAAGGTTGAAGGTTGTGCTTTTCAGCAGCAGAACTGGACCGACAACACTCATCAATGAACCGAGGAACGTGATTGGTCGACTGGCCCTGACCTGAGGACCAATGGGAACGTTTGGATGTCTGCTCTGGGTCTCCTACAGGTTATCCTCTGGACCAGAATCATCTCGGCATCTCATCCCATAAATCCTTCCAGTTTCTCCTGAAATTCATCAACTCTTCCTCCAAGTGCTTCCAGCCAAGCATCTTGGGCGCTGAATCATGTGCTCTCCTGTCCAAATAAAGACGTTTTCTGTATACAGGACTCCGTCTCGGCCTGGACGCTCATAAAAGTCTCCTGGGTTTTATTTGCCTCGGCGTGGATCATTTTATCTGGAGACACTTGACCCTGCAGCTGTCCTGTTAGCAGCTCTCCGTCTGGCTGCAGACCAGCTTCCTCTGCATTCCAGACGCCGGAGCAGAGAGGAATCCGTCTCAGAAAAGTCCTGCAATAAAGCCCAGTGCACATGTTTGTGTAAGGAGAGAGGAGAGCGCACCACCCACCCACCCATCCTTCCATCCAGTCCTTCCCAGCGTCCAGATGTGTCCAAACTGTCCCATAATTCAGCACAGGCCTGGAAGATCAAGGCATTTCCTCTGAACCCCCCTCCTTCGACAACCGTCCCGACTTTCATTAAACCTCATAAAGCTAGTCGGACGTTAGCGCCGCCGGCTGATCTCCATGACGTTTGACGTCTTTCCCATCTGGGATTCCAGAGGAGTTTATTCGGATCGATGCAGCCCACATTCCTGCGTCTCGGACAGAGACGATGAAATCACCTGGATTCAGCTTCACAGTTCAGGACCAAGGTGCAACACAAGACTCAGTGTCTGACATAAACCCTGTTGGTTCAGATGAAATCTGCAGACCCAATGTTTTGGTTCTGAACAGTCGGGTGGCAGACGCCCAGAAATGACCATGAAGACTCGTAGCAGCGGCTGAGTGATGAGAGAGAACAAGTTTTGGTTTTTATGTGTATAAGAAGAAACCTGCAATATTAGCGTAAGAAAAATAATTCAAATAAGTTTGTTACCTAAATTAGAGGATATTAAGTTTCTACTCACTAGAAAATTTGCTTTCGTTGAATGTATTCAGATTACAAATGTCATCACAAAAGGCTGACGATCAATCAGGAGGCTGATTGATCGTCTATAATTAGTCACTGAGTTGAAATCGACGTCCGTTTCTCCCCGGACATCGTGGACCAGAAGGTTTCAGGTCTTACCTGCTGTTTGGACCTCAGTGCTGAAACCAGCAGGAAACATGATGGTCATTTATTCAGGAAAACATTTTGAAGTGAAAAACTTCTTCTGAAACAGACTGGAATCATTTTTAAATGTCAGGATCTAAAGCGAGACGACTGCAGACTTCAGAGCTGAAATTCAATGTTTCTCACATTTACTGTGAAAAGTTGGGACCCAAAATGTCCTGAATTTCCTGAAATACTCAGTGATGCTGTAAAAGGTCCAGAAGATGTTTGTACCTGCAGAACCTGAGATTTTCCAGCTTTAAACTAAAACATCTGACTCGTCTACCGTTCCCAGTATGACCCTCTAAATCCTGCAGGTGAGGGAATACTCTGATTTCCAGATAATCCTGTGGACGCTCGTTAAGCTCTAATCTGTAGATTGTAGCTGAAATGTGCGTAGATAAAAGTGCAACCAGCAGAAACTTGTTCTGTCATTTCTGTGATGATTTCTTCTAGTTTCTGGAGTTTTTGTGCTCTGTAGCAGAGAGATCATCACATTTCTGGACGCTGGATGTCTCCTTTGTGTTTGCCAGTGGGGTGTACTTTCTTCTGTCAAACTGGTGGTTTCCATACTTTCAGGGAACAGATTGGGTTCTCATGAGGCATTGCTGCTATCAAAGAGAGGATCCAAAGTGGTTCTTTGCCAAGTTTCCAGTTTTTGGTAGATTGAACCCAGGTTGAGTCCTGGAGGTGTTTTCATCCTGAATGATTCATAGGTCAGAGTGAAGAGTCAGACCAAACAGAGACGACTTGTCCAGGTCGTGGACCGAGACGGTGGAAAACAACTCATAAGTTTCCAGAAACTTCAGATGTTTGTGGACGGAAGCTGGATGTGTTGGGAGGGAGTTGGAAATGTCAGCAGGTCTCCTTTGTTTCTCCTCTCCCCTCGTGTTCGGCTGCTCTTCCCACGCCGCCGGCGTGATGAATCACATCCAACGCTTTGAAGCTGAGCGCCGTGCGGACGGCCCGCCCGCTCTCTGATCGATGTCTCTGATGACAGCCGGTGCTTCGCCACTCGGACACGTCAACGTCGTCTGGCTGCTCGCTCTGTCATCTAACCTGAGGCAGCGGCTTCCTGATTGGAGGCTTTGTGCCGAGTGGAAAGGTCAGCGGTGAGCTGCTGTTTGACCTTATCGCTGCTGCGGCTTTGACCCAGCTCTGGGAAGTTCAGGGATGAATCCGGGCCACCGGACGACTCGGCCAGCTTAGCTATATCTGAACGGTGACCAAACCATCCGTCTCTGAAAGGTTTCACCTGAACCTGTCCGTGTGAACGAAGAGGAAGGACCTGGAGCTCCTCAGGGAATCATGAGGTTCAATCCTGAAGGACGGACGCAGAAACATTTGGGTCCTGATGGATCTGGGAACTGTTCGAGTCATCTGCAGGTTTCCAGCTCATTTTGAGTTTAACCAACACTTCAACTCGTTCACCGCTTCAAAACACAAACGCTCCATGAAGTTATCAATCAAAACACACAAGTTTGGTTTGGAAACGTTTTGTGTTTTTCACACAAAACAATTCAGCAGGTTTCCAGATTGGTGAAACCAGAAAGCCAGAGTCTGTTTGTCCAGAAGAAATTCTGTTTTATCTCTGATAAAGTAAATGTGATAAACCAGAAACCAGCAGCTTGTTTCCTCCTGACTCAAGTCCACGTCCAAGGCTGTCTGTGTTTATGTTTGGTTGGGGTGTCGGTGTTCAAACAAGCCGAGTAACCTGAGCGCGCTGACCTGGGCGACGCACCGTATCGTAGGACAGATCAGGGCCCTTATCTCTGCTGATCTCTGGACCTTTTACCTGCCCAGTCCACCTCTGCTTGACCCCCGACCTCCCGGAGGCCCTCAGTGTGTCTGATGAGCTCCGGTTAGTCAAAGTATAACTGGACCCATGCATTTCTGTTGGCCATTTTTATTCTATTTTCCAGTTATTTTCCCTTGTTGATGATTTTTTAATGTACTCCTGATATGAGGGGAAGTTTTGATGGACCTGCAGTGTGAGAGGTAAAGCGTTTCTCTCAGGTCCGTGTTTTACAGGATCGTCTCCCTCTGTCGTCGAGTCGTCCAGACGCTGTCAGGATGTTGATGCTACAGGCAGAAGTGTTGCTCCGCCGAGTGGCTCTGAAGGGGAAACATGTTCAGGAGAAAGAGTTGGTGCCGACAGCAGCCTGTAGATGTAAACAGAACTCTGGAAGGACGGGTCGGCGGGGTTAAAAGCGTCCAGGCTGTCCGAGCGAACAACGGTTGACCTTTACCGTTACAGGAGCTTCTTGTGGTTTTCAGATTGTGGTTCAAAAACCTTTTTCTGCTGGAAACACAAATTCAAGGAATTCATGGCTGCTGAGTAATGAGAACAGGACGTTTACTGCCTCAGAGTCAGATCTGACTTATTGGACATGAGGAGCAATCCAGAACCACAATGTGGGAAAATGTTCTTAGTTTTTATGGAGCTGTAATAATGGGCATAGCTGTAGACGGTGCACCGCTTTGACCCAAAATGAGCCGTTTTGGGTCTAATTCGAAACCTCTGCTGTAGTGACGGCTGCCAAGAGGCAGCTTGATTTACAGCTGAACATGAAACAGGAGAATAGTTTGTGATGTTCAGTATGTACAGAGGAAACTGCATAAGTCAATAACTGTTGGTGTTTCCATGTTTGCACGGTGCAGCAGTGATTGGTGGACGATGTTTGCTGTAACGTCGTGCAGAATCCAGTTGAATCATTGAGTCCAGTAGACCTTGGACCAGCACTAATCCTGGTTCACAACCCGGCCCGGTTCAGCCGGCAATCAGCCCCTGAACCTTCAGCCTGTTTCCCAAAAACAGTTTGAGTTCAACAACATGTCAGACTTTAGTCTTCAAAGTGCTCAGATGTCAGGAAAGCCAACAGCAGAGAGCAGAAGAAGAAACATCAGACCGAAAGCTTGGAAACACAGTCCAGCTTTTCTTCCAACAACAGAGGAATTTCCAGGAGAATATCGGATCCTGCAGGTAAATCTGGGGCTGCATGTTGTTAGTTTGGACTCAGGATCCTCCGCCCTGCTGCAGTAGGCGGATTAAATCTGGTAAAACAAAGACGGATGGATGGAAGTGCATTCCAGGGAATAAATCTACCTGGATCAAATTCTTGTTGAGAAACAGGAGATCAGGTTTGTTTGGAGACTTTCAAATATTCAGGTTGTATATTTTTCTTCTAATCCTCCAGTTACTGCTCTGATTATTCATCCACACTGCAAAAACAAAAATCCTACCAACTATTTCTGCATAGTTTCTAGTGCAAGTACACTTTAAACAAGACAAAACTAGATAACAAGTAGATTTCCAGAAACATTTGTTGTAAGTGAATAATCACTTAATGTTGATGAAAAAGTTTCTCAATCAGATTGTTTTACTTCTGAAACTTTCCACCAGTTTGTCCTGGATGGAGAAGGGAATCCAACCCTCATCCTGCCATCTTCCATGAAACTCGTCAGATTAATAATCTGGCCGCTGCAGTGCAGGTTTGCTCGATGCACAGAACGTTTCTTCCAGCGCGTTGGGAGGATTGAGCTGCACACAGGCTTTCAAAGCTCCAACCGAACAAATCAAAGGTTCTCCTCAGAGAAGGTGAAAAGGTTTGGAGCGACTGAGGTCAAGAGCACTTGTCCCACTTCCTGCTGGATCAGGCCGGGATCAGTGTGGAGGTGGACTGAAGAGGGCCGGTCTTCTGCTCCAGGCATTCCTCCTGCTTCAGCCCGTCACCCGGCACCTCCTAAAACCAGACAGGACGATTAAGAGCAGCACGCCTGAACCTCAACCTCCGCTTCCCCCAGTGGGTTTCAGAGCAGGGAAGGTTTTTACCACCAGTCACCCCATGGATCACTTTAACGACGCTGCAGTTGGGCTTCACAGACCGCCGGGATGGATATGAATGAAGGGATTATCTGAGAAACGGCTCTTCTGTCTCCACTTTGGATTCATTTCTCTGTTCCTAGAAGTGTCTCCAGTCAAACCGCTCTCCTTCCTCTTTTTGTTCCCCAGCAGACATGAATTACACTTCCTCTTGAAGTCTGAAGGCCACTTCTTTAGGGAAGTCTTCTGCAGGCAGTAATTTTCCTGCCAGTGTTTGCTTTTTGCTGTTGAGGGCGTTCCAAGCGTAGCGCCCTGAAAATCCCCCAACAAGAGAGGAATTAGAGCAATTTTAAAGAAAGTACCTCACTTAGTTTGCAGTTAGGAAATACCTCAATAAAAGTAATTAGCAGGGAAAGGCTTGTTTGGGAGCTTCAGCAGTTTTATAAAGCAACACAGTAATAAAGCAGGGAGGCTGTAGACGTCCTCAGGTTGAGCAGCTGGAAATGAAACCGAAGCTCCAGTTTGTTCTGCTGCATCACATCCATCCAACCATGACTAGTTAGCCAGACTAATACCAGAATAAAGACCTGACCCCTCCAAAGGTCAGATAAATCACTCCAGGAATTGTAGTTTTACTTTTCCTCATGCAGCTGCTGACTGCAGGGGTTTTCTGCTCTCTACGGTCCAATCGGGATTTTTACTGGATGTTTCCAGATTGAACAGATCTGGTATGACCAGATCAGATTTAATCAGATTAAAATCTGATCAAAACATTTTCTAGTCGAGGCTTTTTTAGCTGCATCCAGTTGGACCGCTGTGGTCCAACTGGATTTATTTCTGATCAATAGATAACCCGTCAATAGAATTTCCATTAATATCACTGAACTCTAATTCAGAACAGCACGGCATCCTGGGAGACGTAGGAAGAGAAAAAGGCTTTAGCTGCTAAGCTAAGTTGGTGGAATCAACTAACTCACTCTGTCTTTGGTTGCCTAGCAACAACATGTTGAGTAACTTCACCTCCGTTCTCATAACCGTATAAAATTTTTCTTAGAAATTTTTGATCTCAGATGTTTGAAGTCAGAATTCAGAGAAAATGTCAGATTTCTTCTTGGCACTAATCCTCTTCCGTAGAACTGAACCTCCTGTCTTTAGCATAAAGCCGCTCGTTTGCTCCTCCTTTCTGATTTTTATCCCGGGCCTCTGCTGTGAAGAACCAAAACATTTTTTCCAGGAATGATTCCAGCTACTCAAAGACAACCTTTAAACTTCCAGCGTCTTTTTCAAAGAAATGCTGCAAACTGTGCATCAGGATTTTTGTTTCTTGGAATAAAAATGGGGTTGTGGAGTTTTCCCTGGGGAGTTGGAAGAGGCTGTGATGGTTTGGACAGACGGCCCAGATGTGAGCCGTTTCCTCTGCGCAGAGCGGGATCACGCCGCTCACTGAGGAGATAACAAACTAACAGCTCCAGACGATTTCACCCGCCTGGAGCTGGTCCAGTTCTGGACCTTCAGGTTCCTCCAGGTTGGGATAAGCCTGACTTCAGGGCGCCGCGACCCAAAAGGACTCCACCAAAATCCCTGAGACTTATCTTCCTCTTCCTCTTCCTGTCCTCCCTGCACCGGTTTTATCCCATCATGCATCAGATAAATCAAGAGGGCGCTGGGTGTTGTCTGGGATGTGGGAGTGGGCGATAGCGTGATGTAAGTGGGTGTGATGGAGGAGGAAGACGGTGCTGGTCACGTGACGCAGCAGCTATCAGGAAGAAACAGCAGCGTGTTGCGTAACCCTGAAGACATGTGGCTGCTGTCGACCGAATCCAGTCGGGTTTAAGAAAACGGGACAGCAGGTGGAACCAGCGTTTGGGTCGATCTCAGCAGAAACGGCACCAAACCTTCAGGAGAACAATTTGGTTCATCAGGACGTCCAGATCAACAAAGAACCCAAACCCAGAAACTCACTCTGAACATTTTATTACGTTCGAGCCACTTTGCTTATGGAAAACCATTCTGGACTTTAACTGGACCACCTCTGGTTGGTCTAGACCCCATTCTGGGTCTGAAGTGTCTGTTCAGAACCTCAGGGAGACGTTTAGGCCTTGTACACACAGAGTGGAATAAAACCATCAAGGCCACAAACCTCATGTTCCTCTTCATGTCGGCCGGTTCTCTGTTCCTCAGAAGTCTTAATAAAACTGAAACATGGGATGTGAATCACTTTAAGTCTTTAACTCTTGAGCTGTTTGTGCTCCAGGCCTCAGCAGAGAGTCTGTAGAGGTTGATGGTTCATGTAACCAGTGTGGTTCCAGTGAATGGTTGGTGATGATGGTTTTCGTCAGGTGAGGTCACAGCCTGGATTTGTGGTGAAGGGAATCCACAGCAGCCTCTTCATTGTCAGCAGTTTCTGGTTCCTGTCGGTGGCGTCACGACTGGCTCATGTTTCCTCTCTGCTGCTTTGTTCTCTGTAGAAATGTTGCAGAAACTTCACTTGGTGGATGAAATCCTTGATCTTTAAATGTTCCCAAACTTCTTCAGCTGCATTTCTCTGGATAGTTTGGATGTAAGTTGACATGATAAAATATTTACCTGACCTATAACACAATAACTGGAAAACCATGATTGTATTCAGAACAAAATACATTTTCTACAGAAATAGATTACTTGCTTTATTAAATTATTGTCTATTTAGCATATTACTGACAGATAAAACAACTGATATGTTAAGAAATGTTTAAATAGAAAATGTGACCCTCCAGTTTTGGCCCTGTTGGTAAAAGGTTTGTGCAGCCAGTAGTGCTGCCCCCTACTGGCTGCACTGTCTGGTTTAGACCATGCAGTCATGAAGCGTCGTGTTCAAGCAGCTCGCTGCGTTTCTGGGATGATTGCTGAGGAGATGGATTAATCCTTTCAGTTTTTGAAAAAGGAGGAGAGTTTTTATTTTAAATAATATTTATTCCAAACATTATTAATGCTCGACTAATGGTCCCTTGTTGGTTGGAGGTCCAGGCGGTTGCCCACTTTAAGTCTGTGTCTGCTGTCATGTTGGCCGTTTCCGTTGTTCCTGTGAATCTGGACGCTAACTCAGAGCTGCCCCCTACTGGCCGCATTGTCTGCCAGCAAACCTACTAGACTCATTGAAAGCGTGGTGGGAGTGACGCTTCACAGCTCCACAAATGGACCTTTTGGGTGGCTCATGATAAATGAATCACCCATCAGTTGAACCAAGATGCTAACTGAAGAACCAGAGCATCAATTATCTCAAACATGTCTTGTTTGCTTGTATTGTTGGTGTTTTGGTTCCTCTTCCTCTTGGCACCTTCATCACTCAGTGGCGGCGTTTCAAACGAGCTGAAAGGCCCAGAAGAGCGATGGCGTCCCTGCCAGAGTGCACATGCTCCTCTTTATGTGTCGTCTTTCATGTGGGAGCAGAAACCCGCTGCTCAGTTTGAGCCGCTAGACGCTAACAGGGTCCAGCTGTGCGGCTCACGCAGAGACAAATTGAATCTCTTTTGTCTCGTATATCACCTGGAGTCTGCGGTCCTCTTACAGTCAGACCTCAGGACATTTTCCACAGCTTTCAAAGAAAGAGGACAGGTTTTTACATCTTCAGGAACGGTTTGGAAAGTGGTCCCTCAGGGTCCGTTTCCCTCAATGTGCAGCTTGGTGAGTTCATCACCAGTGGAAGCCCAATGGAACCGGCTTTAGGCCCTCAGTTCAAATCTCTCTGAGTGATAAAGTTTCTGTGTAGATGAACCCAGGAGGGCTGAGGAGCTCTGGCTCCTCCAGGCACATTATTAGTTTAACAGTCGGGTTTCAGGAGACCTGAGAGGCCAGATCTACTGGAAATACTGGCCTGTCTGTCTGTCCATCCGTCACACAGTCCATCCTGTCCTTAACAATGATCAGCCAACTCTTGACCAGTCTTGATTGTTGAACCCAGCAGTAGATTCAGACGAGGATTTCACTGGAACATGATGAAAACATTTAAACATGGAGAAAACTTTTAGTTTGTGTCAAACCTGCATTTTAATTTGCTAAACTTTTTACCACAGTAAGTTGAAGTTCTTCAGAGGACACCTGTAATTTTACGTCTATAATAAAACAGAATGAAACAACCATTGAGTTGTGGTGTTGATCCCTCCGTCTTCCTCTGGAGCCTCAGACGTCGTCCTGAAGTTCTTGGTCTGATCCAACCTGGGCTGCTGCAAAACTGAACAGTTTTTGTTTTTGGTATTTCTAAGAAGCTCCTCGTGGCCAAAACATTGATTGTAAAAATATCAGTTGATCGTTTACTTAAAAGATGCACCATGGAGATCGTTTGACCTTTGAACCTTAGCTATCCCAGTGGGGTTTTTACAAAGCCTCCATCTTGTTGTCGGTTCCCACTTTGGCCATTTTCAGGTAAAATCCCTGACTGGTGCTGCAGTCTGGTGATCTTTAGCCCCCCACCTGTCAGATGCTGCAGGTACTGCCAGATGGCATGATGCCTGCCCTCCTGATGACCCAACCGCTGCCCTCTGGTGGCTCTTCCTAAGCATTGCAGCTCCTTCACAATAAAATCTCATCTCGTTTCTCTGATCTCAACTCTTCGTTTTACTCCAACTTCAGGCTCTTTTGTCTTCTTTTGAAGTTGAATCCCAGTTTCTGGTCGGTTCTGTTTTAGGGTTAAAACGACGTTAGAAAATCTTCTGATCAGATTTCCTTCAGCTGAAGGTGTTTGGGTACATTTAGTTATTTTATATTCAAACTCTTGACGTTAGGTTTCAGTGCATCCAACAGTTTCCAAAGCGGTTGATGGTTTTATGGTTTCTCGGTGTAGAATAACATCCAACATGCTTCTTTAGCTGCCTTTGAGCCAAAGTGGTGGGCCGTAAAATGACAGAAATGACATTGTTGTAGTTTTGTTTACGCAGAGAAGAAGGACAGATAAGTGAATCCAGGCTGCGTTTATCGAAGACACATGCTGCAGCAACAGGACCTGTGATGAGGAAGTGACGCAGCCGAGAGCGTGCCTGGCTCCAACATGTGGCCGACGCGAGGCGTGAACTCAGCCTGAACCCCTCTCGCCACCGCCGCCCTGCATGGGAGTCATTAGCGCGCGATCAGAGGTGTTTATGTCACCGCCGTGCCGCTCTGCGCCGCCGCGTTGACTGAAGTTGTGTCTGAACGTGGAGAGAACATGAGGGTTTCGGCTACATCAAAGAGACCTGAGCGGTTCCCGCTTCTTGTTGTGTGGATTTGGGGCCGGCGGCCACAAACCTGGGATCCAGTAGCTCCAACTTCAAACGGCCAGACGGAGGAGAAATACTGGGGAACAAAGAATCCCTTCTTGTTTTTCTATTCCTTCAACATAAAACTGGAAAACAGGCCTGAGCCTCGTCTGATTCACCAAAACCTTTTCATTCAGGCTCCCAAAATACGATTCCATGTTTACAGGAACTCGCTGTTATCACAGCTTATGAAGAACGTGAGCGTTAACGGGCGGTACCAACCGGTTCTGTTTGTGTTGCATAAGACAGCTGCAGTATGTTTAACATTAGGGGACAATGTGGTTACAATTACTACTACAGGCCCATTAGAAGCATGTTTCTGATGGGACTGACCTCTGGTTTCCTGCACTAAAGCTGCACAGGCCTCAGCGCTGCTGCGTCACATTTAGAGGAACATCTTACATCCCTAAACTGTAAGGGGTTTAAATGGAGAAATAAATGATCAGATCAGGCTGTAGCTCCAAAACAAACTCCTGCTCAGGTCTGAATCTGTCTGTCACAGTGAAGCTGATGCACCTGCTGACTGACAGTAAATGGGACAAAACAAGGAAACTTTCACCAGCAAAAACAGAAGAAGAAGAAGATGGAACAAATAAAAACAAATCCTTGTTCTGCGTTGGATTCATCCAGACCGTCTGGACTCAGTTATTGAATGAATTGTCGATTACGACTCCTTCTGTTTGCTGATTGGTAGAAAATGTACCAGAAGAATCAAAGTGAATGGGAGAAAACCTGTCCTGAGCTGTGAGTGTGATTAGAAGGCCAGGCTACAGAAACAGCAGGTAGTTTAGTCCTGGGTTGGTGCGTCATTCAGACTGGATGAAGGTTGCAATGGATGACGCTTCGTTGACTCGACTATAACAACAACCAGAGACGTCAGACGGCAGCTTTAATCCCAGCCAAACGCTGACCAAGCAGAATGTGGGTTAAGTTTTGTTTTCTTGCTTTAAGGACGTCCGTTTGTTTTCATTTGTGCTGCTAATTGATTTAGCTAATCAGCTAATGAATGCTTTAAGCCAGCAGCAGCTTAGTGGATCCGGAGCCTCTGTCAGCTCCATCAGAGCCGTTATTCCCTCTGATTCAGACGATCGGGTGACTCTCAGCTCTGCAGGCTCCAACACTCACCTGTGGCTCAGGCTCCTGCAGCTGGAAATGGAGCCAGAGGGAAATATTATGCAGTATATTATCCCAGATCAGGAGATATGAAACTCAGCAACAATCATCCTTATAGTGCAGACAGCTGGCATGTCTGATCCCCTCAAATGGGTTTTAGTGGCACAAATAAAGCTGATTAGCAGCAAGTCTGACCTGTCAGACGCCGCTGCTTCATCATGCATCTCATAAACAAACATCCTCCCTGCTGAAAACCGTCCAGGAGCTGCAGAGGAAATCATGTTTCCAGGCCTGGCAATAAAACCTGACGACTGGTTTTAGTTTGAGCATAAATGTCTGAAATACAACAAAAAACAGAGGGAATGAATTTTAAATTGATCAGAAACAAGCAGAACCAAAATGATCCAACATGTCAGCAGAACCGAAGGGAAATGAACCGGAGAAAACCACAGCTACCAAAAACAAGACAAAGAGCCGCTGGGAGGAACAGATGGACATGAGATGAACCATCTGAGAGTTGAAGGAAAGACGAGGTCCACGTCCACAGAGAAGAAGAAAACAGACGGATGTCTCTAAAACTTTTCTTTAAAAGACAAACGTCTCACACCAAAGCAGAAAGTTTTCAACACCTGTGGTAATCGGCTTACAGCGGCCGGCAGCCGCCCTCTGATTGGTCCAGCTGCTGGACACATCACTGACTCCGAGTTATTGGACCTTCTGGTGCCTTCGGACCGCCGATGGCTCCGATGGCACCGTGCTAATACAAACACCAGCGTGTTTTCTTAAGCTGCTTCGGCGTGAAGCAGAACCGCGCGGCCCGACTGATGTCCTCTGGACTCTGGATTAGGAGGAAGAGGCTGAAGGAAAGTCAAAGAGCTCTTTGAAGACTTTCCTCATGTTTATGGACGCATCACTTCATCATTTTAACTCCCCAGGGAGGACGGAGCAGGAGGTCACGTTGAGAAGAGTTGGAACAGGTAGCTTTGGTTTCCCAACATATTTATGCAAATAATAAGCAGATTAAGACGAGCTGGATGCATCCCGACCACATCAGAACCCGAAGGCTTGCTCTGCATCTCCATGATCAGATTTCATGGCTGAAAACGTTCACAGAGCCCACATCCACAGACTCTAATCCGCCTCAGTAAACGTTCCCAGAGTGAAGGAATATTGCCTGAGAATCCAGATGTATCTGAGCTGCGACCAGAAAACACAGCCTGACCCTGTGTCATGTTTCCTCCCATGCTCGTGTTCAAAAAAGACCTCAAGAAAGAAAGTTTGTCCTCAAACCAAACATGGTGAAAAGGCGGGTATCTGGTGTCTTCACTTAAAAGGTGAAAATCAACCTCAGTGCCTTCAACAGGGCTCTCCATTGTCTGACGGTTTACAAAAGCCACCTTACCTTAGATAGAGTTTAAAGCCGCCAGTTCAGATTGAGTTACGATGTATCTGCTGTTCAGCGGCCAACTTTTTTATTGTGTTTCACGTCGGTTGTAGGAGCAGACAAAAGCCGCCACAGTTGAGCGGAAGGGACAGCGGAGATGTACAGCCTGATATTTTTGTTGTGCATTCTTCAAGAGTATGAAAGTTATCTGTGTTTAAAGCCTCACAAAGTGACAGTAATGGTTGTTTATTGGAGCTGGCGGCCCAGACATCAACACCGCCCACTTACACTCGATGGCTGGCGAGACGGACTCAAGGGTCAACGCTGATGTGAATCCTTCAGACGTGGCACAGAGGGGGAAACGAATAAATGTTGTTTTGGGGGAAGATCCTTTCATTCACTGCAGACGGACCGGTCAGCACCGGAAACCAGAATCCAGGTCCAGTGTGATGCTAAGAGTTGCAGCTCTCCATGCAGCCTGTGACCATCGGCTGAACGTCTGACCATCAGCCGAACGTCTGACCATCTGGGATTAAAACTCGGATATGGCCTTGCTTCCTACGTCAGACGTTATGGAGTCCTTCTGGTCTCCATAACCAGTTCTCTGGTGGTTTGAACTGGGATCAATTCCACCAGTTACATTTTAAAAAAATCTCCTAAAATATTTTCTTAGTAAATGTTTAAAATGATGAAATAAAACATAACAAGAATCCAGCTCTGTGTGTTGTGATGGAGTCTGTGACGCAGGTTGAGCTAAATAAAGTAACGTTGAATAAAAGCATCAGTGAATGAAGCGTCCGTCACACAGCGGATGATTTACTGACAGCTAGCGGTGAAGTGTGAGTTCGGCCCTTTCTAATCCTGTTTGCTCTCAGCAGAGCGATGTGATTGGATCAGACGGATGAATTAACTGCTAATGAGAAAACCAACATGGTCATTTCTGCTTGGATGAAGCTACACAGTGACCTTTATTTTATCATTTATTGTCCTTCACCTTTCATGAATTTGCTCTATTCTGCTCATCTTATGGACTAGTTGTAGTTCATTTTCAGTTTGGTGAATATTGGGCTGCTTAAGGTAAATGTTTCCCCATAAACTTTAGTAAAACCCAGTTTTTCATGCAGCGACAGACTGCAGTCCGGCTGGAGCTAATCAGGACTGATCCTGCAGAGCCGGGAACGAAGCGGTTCCTGGATAGTCTCCTTGGTGGATGATTACTGCGTGATGAGGTTTTAGCTATTAATCTGGTAATCTTTGTGCTGATTCCATCAGCCTCTGGAGCCTGGGATTAATTAATCCGCTGGGCATTGTTGTTCAGTGACAGCATCATGCTAGGATGAGACGTCAGAGTCCGACCCTGACTAAGTCCTGGACCGAGGGAAGCAAACGTCTGGGATGCGACTGTCGTATCGATTATCCATCATTCTGACAGTTAAAATGTTGATCAAATCTAACAGGACTTTCAGTACCGA
Organism: Gambusia affinis; assembly: GCF_019740435.1. Lineage (NCBI taxonomy): Eukaryota > Metazoa > Chordata > Actinopteri > Cyprinodontiformes > Poeciliidae > Gambusia > Gambusia affinis. The sequence goes on along the minus strand of NC_057891.1, from coordinate 841,445 downwards.
CCCACATTCTCATTGTTTCCTAAATGTCTCATCACCCACAGAAACATCCTGCTGCACGTTGGCAGGAAGCTGGACTTCTGGTTCTTCTGTTAAAGATATATTCATGCTCAGCGTTAGCTCCAGTAGCTCACTGTGTTCAAACGTTGCTCTATCTGTCTGTTCCCCTGAATAACGATGAAAACATGTAGACGTGTCTGGAACAAAATCAGGATGTTTGGTCCACCAACGTTATGCTAATAGCACTTAGCATTGGCCCATAGCACGTTGAGCTGATTAGAAAATAATAACATGTTGAAGCTTCAAGACAGATTATTTACCTCCAGAGATATAAAGAATCATTTGGTGAATCGTTTCAGACCAGGAATGAACCGAGACCAGAACCGAGACCAGAACCGAGACCAGAACCGGTCAAAGAACCGTCTGTTCTGGTCCAGGGTTCTCTGAGGCGTTGCATCGTTTGGACGGCTGGTTCTGTTGAGTGAAATGTTCTGAAGGAGACGGGTCGGTCCTGAACTATGACCTGATGATCTCTGGCTGTAAAAGAGGAACCTGGAAGGACGTTTCATCACGGAGCAGAAAGATACTGACGTTTCCTAAAAAGCACAAAGTAAACTCATTTCATGCTGAACATGTTTTATTGAGCTGCAGTTTTCACACGTTGTGTTTTTCTTAAATCCTGCAGTGTTTCCATTGTTGGTTGTGCTGAACTGAACCATGAAGTTTCAGAACTTTTTGTCCTTGTTGGTGTTCCGTACGTTTGTTTCAGTGGATTTATTCGCTCACATCAGTTTCTCTGCTCTTGCAGAAATTCAGTTTTTGAACAAAACTACTGGAAGTTCAGATCAAGATGTTGAAACCGGTTCGGTTCTGATAATCGGACCGGATCCACTTTGTTTCTTCTCTAACTCCTCAGTTCAACTTGTGAATAAACTCGTATGTTTGCTGTTTTTCAGGCTCATTTTAACTATTCAGCCCGTTCTGCCTTAATGCAGTTATGATATATAATAAATCACAGAGGAACGTTTAGTTTCTCATTAAAGCGCCGCCTGCAGGAAACAAGTCTGATAAACTTTCTTTACATCTTCACCCTGCTGCTCCTAACTTTAAACTTTATGCTTTATTTTTCATATTTTCATATCAAACCAGCTGAGTTTGTACTAATCCGGGTCAATAATCAGGATTATTACAACAGAAAACAATAATCTCCTCTTTCAGTTAGAAATGAGAATCTCTAAATATAATTTAAAACTCATTCAGGTTGTTAAAAGTTAACTTTGATCATAAAGGTTACTGTGATCGGCTCATTTTAAACTCCACTTAAATTAATTTCTCTTTTAGAGCAGCAACAGGTCAAAGGTCAGCCAACATTAAGCAGCAAATTATCTTTGTATTCACATTAAAGATCATAACTTTGATATTTCGTCATTTCATTTCTCATCTGGAGAATCGGTCTAGCAGATCGTCATGGAAACGTGTCTCTGGAGCGTCCGGATGATGGACAGAGACGTGTTAATCTGCAGGACAGCAGGTCGGCACCAGAACTCCTGTTGTGGCTTATGAAGGATCCAAACTGGGTGAAATGACCTGGAAGCATCTAAATCCTCTTAATCACATATGGACCAAATCAGGAAGCTCCTGGAATAATCTCTGTCCAGATCCTCCAGGTCCTGCAGCAACATGAAGCAAACAACAGGAAACAACAAGGAAACAACCAGAAAACTACAAGGAAACTACAGGAAACAACAAGGAAACTACAGGAAACAACAAGGAAACTACAGGAAACACCAAGAAAACTACAGGAAACAACCAGAAAACTACAGGAAACACCAAGGAAATAACCAGAAAACTGCAGGAAACAACAAGAAAACTACAGGAAACAACAAGGAAACTGCAGGAAACAACAAGGAAATAACCAGAAAACTACAGGAAATAACAAGAAAACTGCAGGAAACAACCAGGAAACAACAAGAAAATAACAAGAAAACTACAGGAAACAACAAGGAAACTGCAGGAAACAACCAGGAAACTGCAGGAAACAACAAGGAAACTACAGGAAACATCGCGGCTCTGACTCTGGATGATAAAATCTGCAGAGGATTCATGTTGGTAAAATCAGTGTTTAGCTGAGATCTGTGAGCATCAAACATCTTTAAATCTGTTAATCTGGAATAACTGAAGAGCAGTGAGAGGTCCTCAGTTCTTCTGGTCTCAGACGTTAAAGGAAACCGAAGCGTGCTGCAATCTGGGCCAGCGCATTACATGCAGCCAGGATTATCCGTATGAAGTGATGCTTTCACGTAAAGCAGCAGAGCCAAACAAACAAACACAAACAGTCCAGATTAAGTCTGAGCTGCTGCTGCTGGATCCATTCAGGAATCAAACTGATCCGTCTGCCAACATTAAAAGTTTACAAACTTTGAGAGTGAAACTGAAATGGTGTAGATTCCCTGAAGAATCAGACTTTATTTGGTCACTTCTACGTCTGCTGAAAGTCAGTGTTTGTTTTTATTTGTGGTCCAGATCTGTTAATGAGCGCCACCGGTTCTGGTTCAGGGAACCCGGGTTCAGTTTAGGCTGGAAACGACTTTTAACCTGCTGCGGCTGCAGAGCGGGGCGGCTGCAGAGCGGGGCGGCTGCAGAGCGGGGCGGCTGCAGAGCGGGGCGGCTGCAGAGCGGGGCGGCCCGCTGCGTCCCCTCCTCTCCAGATAAAGACCCTTCGTGCAGAACCACTCGCCTCAGGCCCAACAAAAGCCTCTAATGCAGATTTAGATTTTCAATCCTGCGCCTCAATTCAGCTCGCTTTGACAGGTCAACAGGCATCCGACAATCTGTTCGCCCTCCTTCCACTTAAACCTCCTGCTACCTCTGACTGAGGAGGAGGAGCAGGAGGAAGATGACTTCCAGCAGAAACATGTGGCGGCAGAGGGAGGAGAGGTGAGTAAAATCCTAATTACAGGTTGGAAAGGTCTGGCAGCAGAGAGCTGCTGCTGTTTGCTGTGGTAATTATTACAGCCCACAGACTGTAACTAATCCATGATGCCCCAACAGAGACAAGCTGCTTTCTGGTGGCTCTTTCACCAGAAAGCAGCTTTAATCTGCAGACAGAAGGAGAAACGAACCCGGCAGAACGTAAACAACACGGTCCAATCGGAGCCGAGAAACATCCAGTTTGATTTGATCTAACTTATTACCCGTCACATCAAGAAACCGCAGATCCGTTTAAAATAATATAATCCAATTGAATCATTGGGAAATGATTCATAAATCTCCAGATTAAATGTGATTTTACTAACATTTAGTGTTTGAGCCGTGATTTTGCTGACTGTCGTCATCAAACATGAAGTTTAAAAACGTTTCCAGTGAAAGAGTCAAAGTTTCAAACAGTGGAACCATGAAGGACGATGAGTTATCAGGAGGGCTGCTGACGTTCTCCACCGATCGGCTCCTCAGGGCTCCGTCCTCACAACACTTTCATCTGATATCTGAAACATTTATATTCTGTTTCTCCTGCTGGTGGTCCGGTCGACCCGGTTCTACTGGAACCAGAACTCCACCAGCTGCTGTGGTTCTGACCCAAACCAGCCTCTTCCCCTCCTGGCCTGTGGGGGCGCTGCACCAACAACCACTGAAGGAAACCACACAAAAACCTCTGAGAGCAACTTCCTTCTTCACCAGATGGAAACAAGATGGAGGCGTCAGATTTTAACTCTTTAGTCTTTGGCTGAAGACCAGGAGACATTTCTGCTGCTAGCGCTAGGCTAACATGTTAGCTTTGGTTGTGTTTACCCAGAATGCCCTGCGCTGTAGTCACTTCCTGGTTTTGAAGGGTCTCTGCGGGGGCCATGTTTGGCTCTGAAATGTGAGGCTGGAGTTCAGCCCTGAACTCAACCAGCTGAACATCCAGACGTCTTCATTCCTGTTCCAGTGGAGAGTCGCAGCCTTAAAGTTTCTCTGAGTCTCCTCTTACTCTCCTGCTGTAGGTTCCACATCCACAAACTCGTCATCAACAGAAACTAATTTATTCTCTGAATAAGAATATCCCAGCGGGTGTTTTCCTTGAAAGCCCAGCCCAAGCTACAGAAAACCTTAGAAACCTCAGCATGTTCTGGCTGTACTCCTAGAGACAGTCCACCTTGTCCTGAAGTTCACTTCAAGGACTTGTTTTGCTTCAGACTTGTCGGTTTTACGGCTGTCAGCAGCTCGTAAACGCTGACGTGTTCTGGAAGTATCAGCGGCGCTCCATCTGGGCTGCGGCTGCAGAGATCCCCAGCCCATCCCTGCAGACGCTGATGCATGTTTTCAATGTTTGACTGAACTCCTGTCAGTCGCCTTCCTGTTGTGATTTTCCAGGATCTCTGGAGTTTGTTGCTCCCCCTCTCTAACCTGAAATGCCCGGGCGTTATGAATGAAAATGAGATTATGGCTGCCTAAGCCCCCGTTTCCCTCCCCGTGTTTCTGCCCAGGGCCCCCGCCAGCCCCACCTGGGGAGAACAATATCCTCAGATCATCTTAGTGTGCTTTGGTTAACAGATGGTTCCTCAAATCCCTGGTTTCCTCCCAGCTTGAACATGTGTTGCATGTGATCCTGGCCTAGAAACGCCCGGAGAAGGAGATGTTTTCCCCAACATGGCTGCGTTTGGTGTTCAGCTCCAGACGGTCCCAGAGGTGCAGGAGGAGCAGGCTGTGGTTCTGGGGAACGTTGGGACCGGATCAAACGGGTCTGAGGTGTGAAAGTGGGGCGAGGCGCCCGTCGCTCCTCGTCTCTTCAGATAAGAAGTGGATAACAGAGGAAGCTTCCTGTGGCAGCCATGCTCCATCACTCATCACCTCCATTGTCTGCAGCTCCAGAACATCTCGTTTCCAACCGCCTGCCCCTCCTCCGCTCCAATTAGGATCATTCAGGCTTCCAGCTTGGTGGGATTGGACTTCATCTGCCTGGTTTCCCATAATTCACCTCTGCTTTCGCGTCTCGGTGAGAGCTTGTTCCGTTTACGACCTCTCAAACTGAAGATGAAGCCAACTGGCGAGGTTTAATCAAAAAGCTCCAAACTGGCCTCAAATGAAGAGCAAAGAGGCTGAATGGTGTTAAAATGCTGAACTTTTTCCACTCAAACGATTTTATCTAATCTGGATGAAAAGTAGTAAAAATCTGGTCCCAATTTGGAGGCAGACACCAGAACCAACTCCAAAACAAAAGTTTGTTTTTGTTGGTGGGCAGAAACATTTTGAGCAGATGTTGTCCAGCGGTAACGGCGCTCCTCCTCCCAGCATGGTGGACGGGAGAACAGGTTCTGGATGAGCGACCCGGATCAGAACTATCCACTAATTGTGACGAGTTGTTGTGTGGGCGGCGGCACCTGCTACCCATAGTAACCCTAGCGCCTCCTGCAGCCATGATGCTGCTGTTAGCGGTTAGAGAAGGAACTGGAGTTCAGGACGTCCAGGATCAGAACCAGCACAACCCAAACACTCTGGGTTTCCTGCTGCGTGTCTGGATCCGCTGAGGCCCACTGCGGCGCGTGACGTTCTGGTCGGTTAGAGGAGAGGAGGCTCCTCCTGGAGGCCGAACACAGACCCAGTGGGAACGTTTGGTTCCTCAACCAGAACAGCCGTTTGGTTTCTCTCATTAACTGTCAGACAGTGACCACATTCATTCCTCCACGTCTGTCAAACCGTTTCACTGGCAGAAACCGTTTGACTAAAGTCTGAGTTTCAAAAGGCAAAAATCTGACAGAAAAATATCTGACACTTAAGATTTAATGCAGACATTTCCTAGAAAACTTGAACATTTCTAAGTTTCAAAAGTCGAACATTTTCACGTGAACAAATCGTGAGTTTTTCTAGAAACAGAACTTTTTCCTCCATTTAACATTTTAAAACTTTCTAGATGTTTAGTGACTAGAGATAACGGACATGTTAGACTCATTCTAGAAAAGAGTGAATTTAGCCAAAAAACTACAAATATTTGAGATTAATCTCAAATTTCATAGAAAAACTTTAAAATTTCTGGCTTTCAAAATTTTAAAAAATGTTTCAGTTTTGGAAATTTTTAAAAACTTGTAAATATGTGAAATTCAAAGGTTTGAGCTGTTTGACGTGAGTTTTTTTATTGTAAATGTGAGAACAGGTAGAACAGGATGTGGACCTGGTTGTGTTGTGTTGGTTGTTGGACTCTAAGGTCCGTCGGCCTCCATGATTCGATCCGCTCCGACTTCATCCTTGTTTATTGCAACATTGTTGTTGTTGGTATATTCAGACAGTATCGTCTTATTTTCATGGCTTTATTCTCGTATTATTTGGACTTTATTCTCGTATCGTGACTTTGTTGCGGCTGTTAAACTTTGGTTGTTAGCCTCTGCGTCGTGCTCTGCGTGGCTAACACAGCGTTCCTCCCTGGTTGGTACGTGAGGAGGAAACAGCGGGGATCCACTCTCCAAGCGGGGAAGTTTCCAGACAAACAAGCCTTAAAGACGCATGAATGTATTTAGTGGAAGTTGTTGTGATGTGAAATCAAACGACTGCTGCGATGCGACATAAGGAATGCCCAGAGCCAGACAGCCCAGGACAGCCCTTTGTTCTTCCCTCGTTGTCGCGCTGCATGCAGGCTTGTTCCAGGCTTTGTCCCTCCAATCGCTTATGGAAATTGGCTCATTTTCTCCACACAATGATGAGTGAAAGGAGCACCGAGCGTTCCTCCAGGAGGAAGAGGGAACGCAGTGGCTTCTGAGAGCATCGTCTCCCCGCTGCAGCGCGCCCCAAGCTGCCAACAGGCGTGACTGCTGCCCTTTGTTTTGGCCCGGTAAACACTTTGAGATGAAACGTAGCCGGGCTGGGAATACCATTCATATTATGCCTGTACAGAAGAATCGATATGGGATGATGCCAAAGGAGCAGTCAGGTCCAGACAAAAGCCTGCTCACAATCCGGCAGGCGTTAGATATGCATGCTTTCCAGTTGCCCTGGTTAGGGGCAAGAGGGCAGAAAACATGGAGGAACGTCTGCAGTCTGGGCTGAACTGATGTGGAGGTTTCACATTCTGCTAAGACCACCGAGCCAAAATGTGTGCAGATCTGCTGGTAGCAGAGATAATTGTTTGGTTTGGACATTTCTCTTCCCTGAAGTAATTTTTCTGGAAAAATTAATGTTCTGTTTGTTTGACTTTCATTTAAACCTTACCAAGAAAATGTTTTCATATTAAATCGAAGACGAGATGTGATTGGTCAACTCAACTGTGGTTAGCTAAAGAGATGCTAATAACTTACATGTCATATGACAAGACATGATTGGTCGATTCATCAGTGGGAGGCTGAATGTAGCGTTGTGGAGCTGCCTTCCATTGTTTTCAGCTGTAGCATTAGCTTCTGCTAACTGTCATCTTAGCATAATGCTGTAGCATTAGCTTCTGCTAACTGTCATCTTAGCATAATGCTGTAGCATTAGCTTCTGCTAACTATCATCTTAGTATAATGCTGTAGCATTAGCTTCTGCTAACTGTCATCTTAGCATAATGCTGTAGCATTAGCTTCTGCTAACTATCATCTTAGTATAATGCTGTAGCATTAGCTTCTGATAACTATCATCTTAGCATAATGCTGTAGCATTAGCTTGGATTAAATACTATGTTGGCATAGCGCTCTAGCATTAGCTTTCACTAAATATCATCTTGTTCTAGTGCTGTAGCATTAGCTTGCACTAAATACTATCTTAGCATCGTGATTTAGCATTAGCTTGGACTAAATACCATGTTAGCATAGCGCTACCTTTAGTTAGCTTTGCCAGCTGCATAGTGTGGCGTCTCTTCAAGTCCAAACATACATCCAATAAATATCTTGTAGATTGTTTGTACAGAAAGTGAATAAAATAAATGTCTTCTGTGAAAGAAAAACCTTTAGTTTTTGTTTTCACCAGGAGTTGATATAGAATAAAGAAGTTCCTTCGAGTGTTTTAACTTTTCACACATTTACAACCTGAAAGTTGTGAAACAGGTGACGTTTCGGCCCGTTAGCCGACCCGTCCAGCCTGAGGCTGAGAGAAGTGATGCTGTTGTGTTCAGGGAAGTCAAAACAGCGCAGGAATCCCACGCTTCACTGAGGGAGTTTATAAACCGAGGGAGGTTGTCTGAAGGACAGGAGACGGACTGAGCAGCTGGAGGAGTCAGACGCTCCACCCTGCCAGGTGAGCAGCAGGATGTGAACTGGTGGAGCTCCTCTGATCCGGTCTGGACAACGGCCCAGTTACGTAACAGTCAGTCAGCTAGAGTCTTCACTGCAGAGCAGAAGGAGCAGCGCGGCGTTCCCAAAAACCACCACAGACCTTCTGAAGAGCAGAGGGACCAGCAGATGTTCCTCCAGTCCAACCAGTTCAGCTCCAGCTGCAGCCACTGGTCTGGGAGGAGAACAAGCAGCTGCAGCACAAGCAGCTGCAGCACAATGGAGCGTCACATGATGGCCGCCTTTCATGTGGGCAACATGAAAGAGGCCAATGAAAGCTCTTTAAAGTTTACTGGCTTCCAAAGAGAAGGCCCTCATGACGTTTATGTCCCGGTGTCACCGACCGGACCAACTGGACCGACCGGGACCGGTTGGGAGCCTCATGGTTCTGGTCAGAGTCTGGGCCGATGAAACGAGCCTTTCACTGAGGCCTGCCACTGAAAGGCAACTTGTACCAGTCAGAAAGCAGCAACATGTTGCCCAGTCCAAACAGCAGTTACCTCCAGAACCAGTGTGGTACCACAGGGTCCAAACAGCAGTTACCTCCAGAACCAGTGTGGTACCACAGAGTCCAAACAGCAGTTACCTCCAGAACCAGTGTGGTACCACAGAGTCCAAACAGCAGTTACCTCCAGAACCAGTGTGGTACCACAGGGTCCACATTTCCTCTCAGTTTAAATCCTTCAGAGATCAGATCTCTGAAACTCACCAGTAAAGTTTCTCTTTGTTTTATTCTCTTATTAATTATCCAGGATTTATGTTGTTTTCCCTTTTGTTGCTGCGTTGCTGGTTTTGTTGCTGCGTTGCTGGTTTTGTTGAAAAAAAAAAAACACAAAATAACAAAATGATGATTCATTCATCATTTTGTTATTTTGTGTTTTTTATATTTCTGGTTTTGTTTCTTTCATGTTTTTGCTGCAGTGTTTCTAGTTTAGTTTTGTGTTTCGGGTTGTTTCCTTCTGGCCTCCAACCTGTTGCCCCGTCTTGTTGCCCTGTCTTGTTGCCCCGTCTTGTTGCCCTGTCTTGTTGCCCCGTCTTGTTGCCCCAGCCTGTTGCCCTGTCTTGTTGCCCCAGCCTGTTGCCCCAGCCTGTTGCCCTGTCTTGTTGCCCCGTCTTGTTGCCCCACAGAGGGGCAGGTGGGGTCAGGTAGGACAGGTTGTCTCTTTCTTCCAGGTAGTAAAAGGTGGTAAAAGGAGAAAGGCTATCAGGTAGTCGTGTCCAGCCAGCGTGGCAGCGGCGCCGGCTGAAAGGCTTTTGGGCCGCAGCGTGAGAAGAGCCGGCCGGTTCTGATGGATTCTAAAGGAGCCCAGATTAGAACCGTCTGACGGAGATACGGCCGTCTTCCCTTCCGTCTGTCTGCGCGGCGTTTCCTGCCGCGGCTTGTCGGCGCCTCAATAGCTTTTGTTTGCAGAGAGACGCGGCCTTTGACTCTGACAAATGGAGGGAACGGGCGGCGGGTTCCAGACCCGAATCGGTTCCTCTGGGCTCAGACGGGCCTATTATGAGGTCGGAGCAGCGCTGGGAACAAAAGCTGCCTTTCAGCAGCAGAACCTCCCTGACGACTGGAGAGCCGTCACTTTATTTCACTTCAAACACTTTAATGTTCAAACATCAATAATACACAGAGGACCGGCTGGACCGGGCCGGACAGAACCGGGCCGGACAGAACCGGCTGGACCGGGCCGGACAGAACCGGCTGGACCGGGCCGAACAGAACCGGCTGGACAGAACCGGCTGGACAGAACCGGCTGGACACGGACCGGGCCAAACAGAACTGGCTGGACTGAACCGGCTGGACAGAACCGGCTGGACAGAACCGGCTGGACCGGGCCGAACAGAACCGGGCCGGACAGAACCGGGCCGAACAGAACCGGCTGGACTGAACCGGCTGGACACGGACCGGGCCGGACAGAACCGGCTGGACAGAACCGGCTGGACAGAACCGGCTGGACCGGGCCGAACAGAACCGGGCCGGACAGAACCGGGCCGGACAGAACCGGGCCGGACAGAACCGGGCCGAACAGAACCGGCCGGACTGAACCGGCTGGACACGGACCGGGCTGGACAGAACCGGCTGGACAGAACCGGGCCGGACATGTGTGTTCACCGGACCGGAACCACAGAACCACAGGGTCCGGTCCAACCCGACCGGATCTCGGCTCAGTTTTAAACCAAATCCTGTTGTTGCAAACGCAAAAAGTCAAATTAATAATTTAGTTATAAAAACATTTTAATGTTTAAAACTAAAAATAATAAAATAGAAATGGAAAATAAATACCAAGTCAGGTTTTAATTAATATTTGTGTTTGTTGGAATGTTTTAAATTGTTTTAATTTAAACTTTAAAAAGTACATTTAATGTAATTGGGTCAATAAATTCAATTATAAAAACAAGCAGTTTGAGTTAAAATAAAAAATATTGTCTTTTGTTTTAAATTTGGTTTTAAGTTTTAAATTTAAATTAGTTTCAGGTGGAAATTAATTTAAATTAATCAATAAATTCAGTTATAAAAACATTCTTTGCCAGAGTTAAAAACACAAATTAAATTCAATTAAAATATAAAATAAAAAGGAAAACAAATTACAATAATTTTTAATTAATATTTTTGTTTCTTGATGTTTTTAAATTAAAACAAGTTTCATTTTTTTCCTATAAAATAAAGTTTGAGTATAACTTTAACTTTTATTTTCTGTTTCCTGAAGCCTGTTTTTTATTCCAGAAGATTAACTGGTCAGTTTTCATTTCACACCTGTATTTTTCACTGCTCTCTCTGGGTCGGATCCGGATCCTGGTCGGTACCAAACCCAGCAGAACTCTGGTTGGACCTGAAACCTGAGAGAAATCTGTCCGTCTGAGAGACGCAGCACTAAAATATTAACTTTACTGAAGTGTTTTAGTTTGACGTTGAGTTTCCACCTGAAGTTACATTTATTGAAATCAGACTCATAACTCTATTTTCAAATGTTCTCACCAGCAGGTCAGAATGATGTTTATTTAAATAAACATTTTAAAACTTCTCTGATGAAAACTCAAAGGTTCAGAACCGAACACAGAACCTGGTGGTTCTCCAGAGAACCTTCAGATGAATTTAAACACAAATCAGACGTTTTCCAGTCCTGCTCTGGTTTCTACTGACTGAGGAAAAACATCTTATGCTGCCAGCAGATCTATTTACTCTACATCTATAGCAGAACTACTCCATGTGTCACCAGTTTGCTGTAAAACCACAGCTGTCTGTGGAAACCTGCAGGGGATTCCCATGAAGAAGTGGATGAACTGGACGTGTAACGGGCAGCGTGTAGTTTGAAGTGCGTGTCAAAGGTCAAACGTGGTCAGAGCCAGTGGAGCCGGTCGATGTTTCATTTTAAAAGGTTTCATCTGCAGATTGAACAGATTTAAATATAACCAGGCCTGTCTAACCATCACAGACATGGTGAGTCTGTTGTTCTCCCATTAGAGGTATTTAACTTTGTTATTGTATTTTCCATCCTCATGTTGGAGAAAACAGTTTTTCCAGAAGTCTGAGTTTATATCTTAATTTGTTGAAGTGTTTCTGTGTCCTTTAAATCAGAAACAGTAATGATGTTAAATGAAAAGCAGACACGTCAACAACACGTCCTGACTGAGCCTCAACAACAAAAACACTGGAATAGCTGCAGCCGCTCGGCGTTAGCATCCATGCTAATGACTGTTAGCGTTAGCCTAGCCTGCAGCGAGTCTGCTGATGAAAGCTACGAGGCGTTGCTGTGTTGACTTTAGCTCTGTCCTCGTTAGCACTCTGATTCAGGCGACTTGGGTTAAACCTGAACATGAATCATTTGTTGCTCAGACGGTTCTAAGAACGTGAAGCCGTGGGAACCGGGCTCGGACTATTAATGGAGCATGAAAGTGCTGGGAGTGAAAGCTGAGCCTTAAAGTCTCACATCTGGTCTGGTTTTAGCCAGCGGTACCAAGCGCCTGGAAAACACCTGGAATCCTGCTGGTGGAGGTGTTGACTTGGATTAAGCTGAGATTATCCAGAACGTAGGACTTTACGTTTGTTTTCCTTCGTTACAGTGAGGGGCTGAAGGAGCCTCGTCCTGCTCAGGTTCACCAGGATCAGCAGATGGACAGAGTTATGTGGATGTTCATGGAGTCCACAGACCAGTGGACCCCTGGTGCCACTGGTACCACTGGTACCCGGCTGATGTTTCTCCACAGATTGGTCGTCACCTGCTAGCCGTCGTTGGACCTTAGCTCCATAACCTTTGGTGTTGTCTCCATCTGACTCGTCACAGACGTTCTCTCTGCTTCTACCATGTTGGTGCCGTTCCTGGTCTGATGTCACTGCCACCATCTTGTTTTACACAACGACTGGAGGCCATCTTGGCGGCTCCATGTTGTCCGTCAGAAGACTTTGGTCTCTGCTGATAGTGAATCTTGCGTCCTCTCGTTGGTTGGACTTGACTTGAGCCACGGTTTCAGTCCGTCTGTAGTTTGTTGGTTTTTCGTCCCAGTTTGATCCTGGATGTTGGTTCTGATACTCACCAGTCCTCCCAGTCTACAGTCTGAGGGTTCAGCTCTCCTCCGTTGTTGTGGATGATCTCTTTGCTCACTGCCTGTGAGAAGCACAGGTCTTCAACATCTCCAACGTTGGCTCTGGTTTGTCAACCCTTTGGTAGAAACCACCTTTTCCCAGGTCTGCGTGTCGTTCCAGTGACCTTGGTGCCTCTCTCTCTTTCTGTCCAACCTGCCAGTGTTTGGTCCACCTGATGACCTCCATCCAGCAGCAGTCCTCCTCTCCCTGCCTCACGTCGGCTGAGTTTGATTCAGATTGACGTAATGTGGCCGGATCCCCCAACACCCCTCTGTTGCTCTAATTCAAGGCCCAGTGTTGGGGGGGTTAAGCTGCAGGCTGCGTGGAGGAGAAGGGGAAAAACCCCGAGGGGCTCCGCTCCCTCTCAGCTCCTCCCCCATTAATCCGCCTCCTTCCCTCCAACAACAAACCCCCTCCTGCATTCAGAGCAGGCTGAGGACAGCATCCTCCACACATCGTTCCTCCTCCTAATTTATGAAAATCTCCTTCACACTGAAGTAATTCAGACATGCAGAACATCCATCCTGCTGTGAGGGTCGTGGAGGTCGTATGAACGCAGCGCTGACCTCCGGTCCTTCCTACCCAGCAGAGACGTTTTACCCTGGAGAAACCAGGCCATGTTGGCAGAATCACCAATAATCTGTTGGTTTGTCCAGAAACTACAGATTTCAGGGAACAGCAGCTTTTCTTACAAATTAAACACAAACATTTAACCCCAAACCATGATGCAGCCTCCACCATGCTTTAAAGATGAATACTTTTACTTTAGATTATCTCTAAAATGAACAATAAGGCCACCGCCCAGGAGGACCAATCCCACAGTCTGATGCCGGAACCAGTGAGGGAGATCCGACTGACTGCTGGTCCTGACTGGATCACACCCAAACTGGTTCACAACTGGACCAGTCTCCCTCTGATTGGTCAATGAACGTTGAATGAATCAAACTCTGGTCCTCCAAACGTCGGCCTGGGTCCGGTTGAAGTGGACTCTGGTTTGGTTTCACTGCATATGTGAACATCAAACGGACTACAGACTGCTCCGAAAGCAGGACATGGACTACAGCGCAGGGCATTCTGGGTAAATACAACCAAAACAAATATGCTAGGCCAGAGCTAGCCAAAGACGAGAGAAATCCTCCAACTGCTAAAATCTGACTCCATCTTGTTTCTGTTTGGTGAAGAAGGAAGTTGCTCTCAGTGTCTTCAGAGGTTGTTGGTGCAGCTCCCCCACAGGCGACTGATCCCCAATGGAACCGAGTCTAGAGGGAGATTAGGTGTGAAGTTTCCTCTGAGGTTTTCTGGACGCCGTGCACAGGTGATGTTTTCCTGAAAGGTAAGTAAGTCACGAAGATGTGATGTGGCAGACCAACAGGAAGTTGTTTGGTAGAAGGAAGTTTGAGTTGCATTTGTGTTTAGTGTCTTTTACTTTGAAGACTCCAAATAAAACCAAAGCTGGTCAGAGTTGATGGAGCTCATTCAGGGAACTGTTGGGTTTGTAGACAAGGTCCATTTCTGACCAAATTCAGTTTCAAAATGAAGGAACATTTACACCTCGGCTGGTTTAACTAAATTCATGTTGTGAAGAAAAGCAGCTGATGACCCGGTAAAACCCGTCCCAGCAGCGATCCTCGTCTCCCATCCCAGAGCTCCGGCTCCCAGCCTGCAGAGCTGAATTGACTCGTTCCATCTGCCCCGTAGGAGGGCTCTTCCACCGTCATGGAAGAGCCCTCCTAACGCGGGGGGCGGAGCTCCGGGGCGAGCGGCACTTCATTCATCTGGCTGCAGGCCTGCCTTTGTCTGGATGGCAGGTGCTTCTAATCCCGCTGTCAGAATGAGCCTGGACAAGATGTTTGGACAAGCCTGAGCGCAGAAGCCCCGATTCCACATCATGCAACCCAACCCCCCAGGCCAAGACGTGAGATATGATCCATACGGCATGGTGGAAGCAGGAAGCAGACTGATCACTGGTTTCACCCAGGAAACCAACACATAACTAGTAGAAATGGTAAAATCACTAAACAGTCTGAACTTGGTCAGAGTTCCTCCGTTTACAGCCACAGGTAAAACGAGTCAGTGGGTTTTGTTCATCTGCTGATGAAAACCGATTCCATCCTTTTTCTGTCTTTAATTTAGTCCGAACGGTACAGAACTTTGTAAACATGGAGTAACGATCGCTCCGTCCATCCTGAACGTCCCTCCGGCTCCATCGTCCTGAAGCGACCGTCCCGTTGATGACCGGCGACAGCTGGAGGCAAAAGGCACTTTTACCTCCACTTTCTCTGAAATCTCCCCTGATTGGATGTAATCTCGTTGTTCTTGGCCATGATAATGCCATTGATTTTGCCCCCGGGGGTCAGGCGCTGGCCTCTAAACCGTCCCCTTTGTTCGGCCGGTGCGGTCGGGCGGCTCGCCCCTTAATCTGCGGCCTGATGGGATCCGGAGGTCGGGAGGAGACGGAGAGGACGCGCGCCATGAAAATCCTTGTGAAGTTTTTCCTCGGCATTAACCTGGTTTCCGCCTGCCGATGCTGATCTATTTTTGGTGGGGGCGGGAGAAGGAGATCGCTGCTTCAGTTTGGATTCCTGGTGGCCCGGCTGCGCCGCCCCAGGTCTGCCGTAACCCAATTTGAGTTGACTTTGCCCGTTCAGGGAGAGCCGTGGCCCGGGGCTGTGCGCCGTCATAATTCGAGCAGCACAATGAAGGCCAACCTTTCTGCTGTCGGTGCACGCACATATGCAGACTTCCACACATCATCACACTGCGTGAGCTCAGCTCGTCCTGACTGAGACTCGGGTTCAAGCATTTTAACTCGACGCTTTTCCTCTGACGCTGAATATTCAGACCAATTTACAGGATAAAATCCCAACAGCAGATTATCTTTCATTTCATCGAAACCCAAACGGTTTTATTCAGAGACTGAAGCGATCAGCCGCTGCCAAACGTAAAGTTTAGCTGCTGAGACTGAAGATTTATTTCTTAGATTAACATCAGAACGTGTAAAACTTTAAAAAACTCAGAAACAGAAATGAGAGGATTATTATTATCTGGATCATAAGAAACAAGAACCTGATGAATCTGGTTTCATTGTAATAACACTAAATATTTTTATTAATGAGTAAATACAATGAATTATTGTTAAACATCAAACTGATTATTGAAGCTCTGACCTGAATATTAATAACATTGTTGAAAACTGTTAGGATGGATTTTACAATTTATTAAAGTCAAACATGAAATCATAACAAATTTATAAAAACATATTAATGCACAGAAGTTAAGATATAAGAGATAAATAATTAAACAGTCGTTAATTTGTAATATTTTCCTTCAGCAGGAAGAAATTAATCCAGGAGGTTTATAAAGGTTTTGCGTTCTGTGGATTTTAGCCGCCATTTTAACACCGTAGCCATGGAAACGATGATGAACTCTGCTCAGTTTTTGGCTTTTTGAAGAAAAGAAAAGAAAAAAAGTTTTAAAAAATTATTTTTCAGGTTCAAAATATTTTAGTTTTGAATAATTTTTTTAGTTAAACATTTTTTAATATAAATTTTTTTTGTTTGAAAAATGTCTTTCTGATTTTTAAAAAAATTCAGTTTTAAATCTTTTTTTACCTTAATTTTTTTTTCCAAAATATTTTAGTTTAAAATATTTTTCTTAGTTTCAAAATTAGTTTTTATTATTGAAGCAATTTTTTTTAGTTTCAAAATATATTTTATTTTTAAATTAATTTTTTTGTTTAATTTTTAATTACAAAGTCAAACAGAAAATGAGAAATTATTTTTTCAGTTTTTTGGTTTCAAAAACATTTTGTGACCAAACTTCATGGCTCTAATGTAGCTCCGTAGTTCTAATGATGTTTGATTTGTGGAGGTTTTGGTGAAACTGGAAACGTTTCTTTATTTTTAAACTGTTGGACAGATTAATGACTCTGTCGTCATGAGCCCATCATGCTGCTGGTGGATTCTGGGTAACGGCTGCAGCCAATAAAGTCAGAGCAGGATCTCAGCTGGTTTCATGGTGATCAGGTCCGTTCCGTTTCGCTGTCCATCAGCGCTGTGCTGGCGCTGCCCGGACCGGTCCATACTGTATGTGGGGTGTTTGGGATTCGGGTCGCGGCGCGCTGGGACCTCGCTGCACCGCCCGGGTCCCTCCATGCGATCCGCGGCCCAGTTAGCCATTGTTTGACTTGGCTGGGCTCGGGGCTCCCCGGGGTCTGTGCCATGAAAAGCTTTCTGTTGGACGCCCGATGCTCATTGTAGGAAAAATTGTCCCCCCCAAAATTAGCATAGAAGCATCCAAAATGCATAATGTTGTGCAAATGACAGCTGCTTAGCTGAAACAAAGGGAGCAAAATGGCTTTTGGTTGCGCTGGCCTTGTTATGCTAATAACCCCCCTGCCTGCCATTACGGCCTGGTCCAAACAAATCAGCAATCCCTGCTTCATTTGGCATTGTTGCCCCATGTTCTCCATCAGAGCAGCAGTGTGGTCCGGTCCGCCCCCCGCTGAGGCGCGGCGGGAGCGTTACCTGATATCTGAGCTTGTGACGGGTCCGTGTTTCTGTACTTGGGCCTCCAGAGCAGGACGGGTTCCCAGCTCCTCGTATTTAGTATGCTAATGTATTCTAGCGGCTAATTCAGCAGCAGAAACAAAACGCAGTGAAAGGGATTGGGTTTCAGCGCAGACTAATGACCAGCAGATTAATCACCGGACACGTGGACGGGGACAGCGTCAGCTTGAAACTTTCTGCAGCTCTGGAACCAGGATCAGAACCGATAAACCCAACAGAACCGGACTGGACCAGGATTCACCCAGCAGAGGACATGAACCTCCACCTCCTTCCTCAGAGGGACGGATGGAGAGCCTCTCCTGCCTCTGGGGCAGGTGGTGAATAAAAGGCCAGGACACTGACATGGTCCTTCCTGGCCCTCCAGAACCTCTGGGTCATGGATTCACGGTGAGCAGAGTGTGGGAGGTTCTGGTTGACGGTGGACCTACAGCTGAAGGAACGGTGCGGTACCGGTCAGTTTCTCAGTGGAAACAGA
Organism: Gambusia affinis; assembly: GCF_019740435.1. Taxonomy (NCBI): domain Eukaryota; kingdom Metazoa; phylum Chordata; class Actinopteri; order Cyprinodontiformes; family Poeciliidae; genus Gambusia; species Gambusia affinis. The sequence goes on along the minus strand of NC_057891.1, from coordinate 823,616 downwards.
GTGACCCATCCAGCATCAGTAGCTGAAATCAACAGTAATAAAGTGGATTGTTTGGTAAACTGACCATCTGACTGAACTGGGTTGAACTGGAGAACGCTTGGTGTTAACATTTGACTTGATGAGGTGAACCGGACCGGATCGGCCTCATGGATCGGGCCGTGTTGGTGAAAACGGAGGTGAGATCATTCTCCTTCCTTCCTGCTCGTCATCGCGCTTGTCCAGCCGCTTGGAGCCGACCGTTTCCTGGTTGGAGGTGAGGCTCTGTCCTCTTTCAGGCCAGCAGGCTCGTTGCTGAGCGCTGAAAGAGATGGACGGCGTTCGCCTCTCGCTCAGTGGAAATTAAGCTGCCGCAGCACGCCCGCTGCCCCATTGTTGGCCGCCCGGGGAACCGGCCGCTTGGTATTCCAGGCACAGATTGGCTCTGAACTTTGCTGTGTGCAGTAGGAACCCGGCCCACTGCCATTGCAATTCTCCCCCTTGCCTTTCCAACTCAATCTCGCACTGTGCCCTCATCACCCGCTCCCTTCCTTCATGTCTTTGCCTTTCCGCTGGCTCTCACCCCAGAGAACATCTTGTTCTTGTTACTCTGAGATACAGGAACGATCCGGTTTCATGAAACATGTCAACTACTGTGCATGTGAGCCAGAACAACCAGAAAATCTGTCATCTGGAGGCTGCGCTGCTGCTGACGCACACTGCAGCCCCTGGTGGCAGTTCCTTCATGCCACTAGCAGACTGTATATTTGTTTAGTTCCTCTAATCATCAAAGGCAGCCCGGAGCCGTCTCACCTGTTTCCTCATGAAACGCTGCCTTTCATAGGAGCGCTGCAGCTGCTTTCTGTCCCGGCGCTCAGGCCTGATTATACGGCTGTGGAAAGGAGGCCCCGCTCCTGCCACGTGATTGGGAGAGTCACCTCTGATGGTGATTTATTCCCCCGACAGGACGTCCACGCTGCTGCGCTTAGGAAGGTCTTGGCCTTCTTTCCTCCTCCGCCAGGTGGAGAGACACGTCAGCTTTCAGGAGATAAACCAAACACTGCCATAAAAACAGTGTTTTCAGTTAAATGAAAAACAGCATCATTAATGTTTGGACACAAACGTGACTTACATCCCTTATCCATTCCATGACCTCAATCATCTTGGGAGAGATTGGAGACGATGCCTCGGTGCCAGCGGTGACCCAAAGTAAATATCTTGAAGAAATGATCCTTCATGGTTAAAATATGATCTGAAGCTTCTTGTGTTTCATTAGATGTCCTGATTTAAAGCATACATGGAGAAGAAAGGATCACATTCAGGGACTCGGCCTCTTTCTACAGATGTTGGGACTCTAACAGGGTCACACGTTTGTCTGGATCTACGGTTTTGAGAAAAAAGAGACAGTTTAGTCTCCATGCGCTGTGAAGTTGAACAGAAAGTTCTTTGGGACCGATGTTCTCTTCTGTAGTGGTTCTCAAACCGTGGTACATGTTGTACCCCTGACTCCCTTCTGGGGCTCACAAGAAATATTGATGTCAGCTGTTAACAAGTTGCACACAAAGCCAAGTAACGATGGGCAGGGTGGGGAGAGCAAACTGAACAAGGAACATGTGCAACACGGGCCGTCTGTGCAGCGCCGTGCTGGACGGCGGGTTGCTGCGTTCATTTGTGTAGCATCAGGTTTACAATCATGACTTTGTGCTGCCAAACCAGTAAAAATACACGTAGAAACCCTAACGTCAGGTCGCAATAAACCAGGAAACCTTTGGTTCGCATAGGAAGAACCTGAGCAAAATCACATTAAAGTCGTCCAGAAAGATCGGGCCCGACACCACGGAGTCTCCACGGATCGGGTCGAGCCAGAACGCAGTTTATCCAGGACTGTAGAAAAATAAAAAGCTGCTCTAATTTAGGGGAAGTTTCTGGAGCAGGAGTGGTGGCCAGTAAAAGTACCAGGTA
>NC_057891.1:490666-521578 GCF_019740435.1 Gambusia affinis | reverse complement strand
CGTCAGTTACCTGTCCCATAATTTCACTCTGAAGCACCTTGACAGAAAACCGTAAATGCTAGAGAAATATCGAACACATTTTGCGCAGGCATGCGTATCAATGTCATGACCGAGTTTGATACCAATCGAGGCGATATTTGTGGGCGTGCGATTTCAAAATCGCTTTGGGGTCAAAAATCTGCTTAAATTCTCACTCTAAAAAGCGGCAGTTGGTTTCAGTTATGCTCTGCGTTTGACGGTTGGAAATTTTGCTCGTTTTTACTTTTTACGTCGCCATCGTAAGTCCGATTCCTTATAAAATAATAGCTCAATGCGGGACCGAGCATACGTTTTGATACCACTTTTGTGGGTGGGCTACTTGTGCGAGCCGCATTATGATATGAAGAATAAAATATAATAATATAATAATAAATAAATTCTATTGGGTGTAGAACAATAGGTGCCTGCCCATGCAATGCATGGAGGCAGTGACTGACTTGCTTGCCGTCAGTCACTGCTCACTGTCATTGCTATGACAAACCCCAATAAGAAATTCTATTGGGGTAGAACAATAGGTGCTGCCATGCAATACATGCAGTGACTGACTTGCATAAGTCAGTCACTCATGCATTGCTATAAAAAAATAAGTTCTATTTGTAAGCAATATGCCTAATAAATGTATGCTAAATTGATAAGTCAGTATTTCCTTAATTGCTATAACAGCAATAATAATAAAAGAAACATTCTATTTGTAGAAATATGCCTGCCATTGCATGGAGGCAGTGACTGACTTAGCAATCAGTCACTGCTCTCCTGTACATTGTAATGAAACTAGAAAATTCTGAAGAAATTTGCTGGGGCCTGCCAAAGTGTCATCCCGGTTTGGACCCAGCGTTCTGATGCTAAGAATTTCTCAATGCTAAAGCTGCAATGTAATCAATAGCATGGAGAATCACAAGAATGTTAAGTAAGCTGGACATGCAACATTCAGTATGATAAAGCAAGTGCATTAGCTAAAATGAGCAAATATGCTAATGTAAGCATAAATACTTTCAGTAGCATGTGGGTATCATTAGAATGTTTTCTGTTTACTTACTCCATTCAGTATACTAAACATGGCTAATAAGTCTGAAAAATAGCTAATAGCTTATTTAAGCTAAAAGGCTAATGCTAATGAACTGCCTTGCTTGGCAGTTCCCTAACCGGATAAACAGATAATGCAGAATGATATCACTGCATACGGCGATGCACTATCAGAAGGGCATATGAGGCTTTTATTTTGAAATTTGCAGTAAGCTTCATATTAAATGCCACACTAATCCAATGTGTAAGAGTGCTTTGGATAAACCAGTCACATAAAGCCAAAAAAAGAGCAATTACATGATGTAAAAATTCCCAAGCTTTTATTTTGAAATTTTATTAGCTTCATTTGAAAGGGTCAAAGTCATCCCATAACAGTCATTGGATTAAATCAGTCATATAACTCAAAAAGCAATGACCTGATGTAAAAATTTTCAAGGGCTTTTATTTTGAAATTTTCAGTAAGCTTCATTTCAAATAGACTCATCCATGTGTAACAGTTTGTTAAATTAGTTATATACAGCCCATAGCAGCAAGTTGTTCTAAAGGCCAGCTCAGTCCTCCTCTGTTTTAACTGAACTACAGTTAGAACTACAGTGATGTGTTGTAGTCCTGGCTCTCCCTGCTCTGGGTTCCGTTGCCATGGTAAATAATCCTCTCTGCCAGCTGTGTGAGACATCCAGGGGAACAATTCTCTGTTTGAGCCAGCCAGTTTGACTAAAAAAGCATTGCAAACAACTGTTTCCGTTCAGGAACCGTAATACATATTACCGTTTGAAGCATATGAGAGGGCTATTTTGTCTCATAGTCCGCCATTCATATCTCTACCTCACTCACAGTATTGCGATGAGATAAAAAAGTGTGTGCCAAGGTCTGAAATTTTCAGAAATACATGGAAGTGAATCAGTGAGATCTGTCTGCTACCCTGGCGCATGACTTTGCTCTGAAGCACCTGGAGAGAAAACTGTAAGCGCTAGATAATTTTTAAAACATTTGACGGAGCAGGCGTATCAATGTCATGACCAAGTTTGATACCAATCATGCAATATTTGTGGCGTGAGGCGAGTTAAAAAATGATTTGGGGTCAAAATGTCGCTCTGACTCTCACTCTAAGCGGACCTTCACCTCTGATTTTCCAAAAATCAAAAACTTTTTAGAGTTGTGGACAAACCATAATACATATTTGTGCTGTCTTCACTTTAAAAGAGATCACGGGCGTATCTACAAAATGAAGTTTGAATGGCGTTTCTACATAAAGTTATGACACAGAAAATCCTCAAAAATTATTTTAGGATTTGGTTGCCTCGTCCCTTTTGACGAGATGCACCTGGTGAGCTCGTTAGTGATTTTGTCGTTTTTGCTTTTAAATATATGGTAACTCAAATCCACCAAAAGTAAACCTCCGGGATCGAACGTTTGATACCACTTTTGTGGGTGGGCTGCTGATGCCGCATTGACGGAAGAAGAATAAAATAATAAAGAAAATTCTATTGGGTGTAGAACAATAGGTGCCTGCCATGCAATTGGCAGTGACTGCTTGCCAAGTCAGTTTCTCCATGCATTGCTATGAATAAAATAAATTCTATAAAAATCCTGAAATGGAAGTGACTGATGCAAGTCAGCATGCTAGAAAAAAGAAATTTAAGTAACTGGGGCCTGCCAAAATTAATAGCGGTTTGGAATTCTGATGCTAAAATTGCATCAATGCTAAATTAAAAACTAAGAACCATGTAGAATCACAAGAATGTTCTAACATAGCATTGGGATTCATGATAATGCTTAGCATGTTGTCTACTTACTTCCATTAAGTATACTAAACATGGCTAATAAGAAAAAATAAGCTTATTTAAGCTAAAGGCTAATGCTAATGAACTGCCTTGCTACAAGGCAGTTCCCTTTCTAGAGAAGAATATAAAGCATTCTAATATTATTGCATACGCCTTGTGATGCATTCAAAGGGCATATTGAGGCTTTTATTTTGAAATTTGCAGTAAGCTTCATATTAAATGCCCACACTAATCCAGTGTCTAAGAGTGCTTTGGATAAACCAATAGTCAAGCAAAATGAGCAAATATATGATGTAAAAATTGCCAAGGCTTTTATTTTTAAATTTTCAGTAAGGTTCATAATTGGTCAAACTCATCCCATGTGTAACAGTGAATGTGTTAAATCAGTTCTATAATGCTCAAAACACAAGTAGTTTTAAAGGCCAGCTCAGTCCTCCTCTGTAGTAACTGACAGTTCCACCATGTTGTAGTTCTAACCTTCAGTCTTTGTAGTTCTAAAACAGCTCAACTGTCATGAGAATGAAACACACAGGGAGAGATGGAATCCTAATAGTTTGAAGCAGTTAGTTTTCTGATCAAAGCAGGCCAAACATATCTTTACCTAAGTGTTGCCAATAGCATGTGGGGTATCATTTGAATGTTTTCTGTAATTGACTTACTCATTCAGTATATTTAAAATGACTAATAAGTAAGTAAAATAGCTAATAGTTTATTTAAGGTAAAAGTCTTATCTTAATGATCTGCCTTGCTCAAGGCAGATCCCTAACCTGAGAGAAGAATATAAAGCATTCTAATATTATTGCCGCCTTACGGCGATGCATTAATGAGGCAATATGAAGGCTTTTATTTTGAAAAATAAACATAAGCTTCATATTAAATGCCTCAATCCAACAGTGTTTGGGTTAAATCTCTTGTTACTGGCCTAAACAGCCAGTAGTTCTAAATGGAAGCTCTGTTTTAACTGAGTGTTAGTTAGAACTAATGTATGTTCTGATAGTCCTATTTATTATCATTAGGTCAAAGGTTAATGCCATTGCACTGGCTTGCTGCAAGCCAGTGCCATAACCAGAGGAAAAGATAATATAGGCTAGATTTTGCGCTTGCACTCCTGACAGAGATATTGGGGTTTTGTTGAAATTTCCATTAAGCTTTATTTAAAAATTGCACAATAATCATGTCAAATCAGTTGTTTGAGACAGAAAGGGGAGAAAAAATTCTATCTTTGACACCCAGCCAATTAATATGGAAAAAGCACTCGAACAAACCTTTGCCGTTCAGGAACCGTAATACATATTGAAAACCGTTTGAAGCGTATAAGAGAGCTATTTGTTTCTCCGATAGTACAATTCATATTTTTACCTCATTCACAGTAATTGCAGTGATGAGACAAAAAATTGTGCAGAAACTTTTCAGAAATACATGGAAGTGAATCAGGGAGGCGTCAGTTACCCTGTCCCATAATTTCACTCTGAAGCACCTTGACAGAAAACCGTAAATGCTAGAGAAATATCGAACACATTTTACGGAGCAGCAGCGTATCAATGTCATGACCGAGTTTGATACCAATCGGGCGATATTTGTGGGCGTGTGGCGATTTCAAAATCTTTGGGTCAAAAATCTGCTTAAATTCTCACTCTAAAAAGCGTCAGTTGGTTTCAGTTATGCTCTGCGTTTACGGTTGGAAATTTTGCTCGTTTTGCTTTTTATGCCATAAGTCCGATTCCTTATAAAATAATAGCACCCCTGCGGGATCGAGCCGCGTTTGATACCACTTTTGTGGGTGGGCTGCGCCGGTGCGAAACCGCGTGTATGACGGAAGAATAATAAAGAACTAGAAAATTCCTGAAGAAATTTAACTGGGGCCTGCCAAAGTGTGCCCGTCGGTTTGGACCCAGCGTTCTGATGCTAAAATTTATCAATGCTAAAAGCTGCAATGTAATCAATAGAATCAGAATCACAAGAATGTTAAGTAAGCTGGACATGCAACATTCAGTATGATAAAGTAAGTGTATTAGCTAAAATTAGCAAATATGCTAATGTTAGCTTGAATGCTCTCAGTAGCATGTGGGATATTATTAGAATGTTCTCTGTAATTTACTTACTCCATTAAGTATACTAAACATGGCTAATAAGTAAGAAAAATAGGTAATAGCTTATTTAAGCTAAAAGGCTAATGCTAATGAACTGCCTTGCTTCATAAGGCAGTTCCCTAACCTGAAGAACAGATAATGCAGAATGATATCATTGCATCTTGATGCACTATCAGAAGGGGCATATTGAGGCTTTTATTTTGAAATTTGCAGTAAGCTTCATATTAAATGCCCACACTAATCCAGTGTCTAAGAGTGCTTTGGATAAACCAATCACGTCAAGCAAAAATGAGCAAATATATGATGTAAAAATTGCCAAGGCTTTTATTTTGAAATTTTCAGTAAGCATCATAAGAAATGGTCAAACTAATCCCATGTGTAACAGTGAATGTGTTAAATCGTTTCTATAATGCTCAAAACACAAGTAGTTCTAAAGGCCAGCTCAGTCCTCCTCTGTAGTAACTGACAGTTCCACCATGTTGTAGTTCTAACCTTCAGTCTTTGTAGTTCTAAGAGCAGCTCAACTGTCATGAGAATGAAACACACAGGAGAGATGGAATCCTAATAGTTTGAAGCAGTTAGTTTTTCTGATCAAAGCAGGCCAAACATATCTTTACCTAAGTGTTGCCAATAGCATGTGGGGTATCATTAGAATGTTTTCTGTAATTGACTTACTCAATTCAGTATATTTAAAATGACTAATAAGTAAGTAAAATAGCTAATAGTTTATTTAAGGTAAAAGTCTTATCTTAATGATCTGCCTTGCGCAGCAAGGCAGATCCCTAACTGAGAAGAATATAAAGCATTCTAATATTATTGCATGCCTTGGCGATGCATTAACAAAGGGCAATATGAAGGCTTTTATTTTGAAAAATAAACATAAGCTTCATATTAAATGCTGACACTAATCCAATGCCTAACAGTGTTTGGGTTAAATTCTTATTTACTGGCCTAAACAGCCAGCAGTTCTAAAGGGAAGCTCTGTTTTAACAGACTGTTAGTTATAACTACAGATATGGCGATTGTGTAGTCCTTTTTAATTATCATTAGGTCAAAGGATAATGACATTGCACTGGCTTGCTGAAGCCAGTGCCATAACTGAGAGGAAAAGATAATATAGGCAGAGATTTTTGCTTACACTGCACTCCTGACAGAGATATTGGGGCTTTTATTGGGAAATTTCCATTAAGCTTTATTTAAAAATTACACATAATCCTGTGTGTAACAATGGTTTGTTAAAATCTGTTATAAAATGCCCAAAACACAAGTAGTTCTAAAGGCCAGCTCATTCCAGAGTGTCCTCCCATGAATCAGCTGCTCTGGCCTCATGTGTTCCGTTGCTATGGTAATGGATCAGCTGCTCTGTCATCTGTGTGTGAGACAGAAAGGGGAAAAAATTCTATCTTTGTGAGACACCCAATTAATATGGAAAAAGCACTCGAACAAACCTTTGCCGTTCAGGAACCGTAATACATATTTGAAAACCGTTTGAAGCGTATGAGAGGGCTATTTGTCTTCTCCGATAGTACCGAAATTCATATTTTTACCTCATTCACAGTAATTGCAGTGATGAGACAAAAAATTGTGCAGAAACTTTTCAGAAATACATGGAAGTGAACCTAGGAGAGCGTCAGTTACCCTGTCCCATGATTTCACTCTGAAGCACCTTGACAGAAAACCGTAAATGCTAGAGAAAAATCGAACACATTTTACCGGAGCTGGCACGCGTATCAATGTCATGAGTTTGATACCAATCGGGCGATATTTGTGGTGGCGATTTCAAAATCGCTTTGGGGTCAAAATCTGCTTAAATTCTCACTCTACTGGGGTCAGTTGGTTCAGTTATGCTCTGCGTTTGACAGTTGGAAATTTTGCTCTTTTTAAGCTTTTACGTCGCCATCAGTCCGATTCCTTATAAAAATAATAGCTCAATGCGGGACACGTTTGATACCACTTTTGTGGGTGGGCTGCATGGATGCGAGCATGCGGTCGGAAGAATAATATAATAAAGAGACATTCTATTGGGTGTAGAACAAGGTGCCTGCCATTGCATGGCAGTGACTGACTTGCAAGTCAGTCACTGCATTGCTAAAGAACTAGAAAATTCCTGAAGAAATTTAACTGGGGCCTGCCAAAGTGTGCCGTCGGTTTGGACCCAGCGTTCTGATGCTAAATTGCATCAATGCTAGCAAAACTTCAAAAAGAAGTGGAGAATGAATGTTGACTAACATGGACATGCCCATTCAGCATGATAATCAGCTCAGCATGTTGTCTATACTTGACTTACACCATTAAGTATACTAAACATGGCTAATAAGTAAAAAAATGAATAGCTTATTTAAGCTAAAAGGCTAATGCTAATGAACTGCCTTGCTGCGCAGCAGTTCCCTAACCTGAGAGAAGATAATAAAAATTCTAATATTATTGCATCGCCTACGCGATACATTCAGAGGCATATTGAGGCTTTTATTTTGAAATTTGCAGTAAGCTTCATATTAAATGCCCACACTAATCCAGTGTCTAAGAGTGCTTTGGATAAACCAGTCATAAAGCAAAAATGAGCAATATATGATGTAAAAATTTTCAAGGGCTTTTATTTTGAAATTTTCAGTAAGCATCATAAGAAATGGTCAAACTCCTCCCATGTGTAACAGTGAATGTGTTAAATCGTTTCTATAATGCTCAAAACACAAGTAGTTCTAAAGGCCAGCTCAGTCCTCCTCTGTAGTAACTGACAGTTCCACCATGTTGTAGTTCTAACCTTCAGTCTTTGTAGTTCTAAAAGCTCAACTGTCATGATGTGAGTGAAACACACAGGGAGAGAATCCTAATAGTTTGAAGCAGTTAGTTTTCTGATCAAAGCAGGCCAAACATATCTTTACCTAAGTGTTGCCAATAGCATGTGGGTATCATTAGAATGTTTTCTGTAATTGATTTACTCCATTCAGTATATTTAAAATGACTAATAAGTAAGTAACATAGCTAATAGCTTATTTAAGGTAAAAGTCTTATCTTAATGATCTGCCTTGCTGCGCAAGGCAGATCCCTATCCTGTGAGAGAATATAAAGCATTCTAATATTATTGCATCGCCTTCTGGCGATGCATTATGAGGGCAATATGAAGGCTTTTATTTTGAAAAATAAACATAAGCTTCATATTAAATGCTCACACTAATCCAATGCCTAACAGTGTTTGAGTTAAATTCTTATTTTTGGCCTAAACAGCCAGTAGTTCTAAATGGAAGCTCTGTTTTAACTGAGTGTTAGTTAGAACTACAGATATATGTTCTGATAGTCCTATTTATTATCATTAGGTCAAGGTTAATGCCATTGCACTGGCTTGCTTTCAAGCCAGTGCCATAACCAGAGGAAAAGATAATATAGGCAGAGATTTTGGCGCCTTACACACTATGACAGAGATATTGGGGTTTTTATTGGGAAATTTCCATTAAGCTTTATTTAAAATTACACTAATCCTGTTTTAACAATGGTTTGTTAAAATCAGTTATAAAATGCCCAAAACACAAGTAGTTCTAAAGGCCAGCTCATTCCAGTGTCCTCCCATCAGCTGCTCTGGCCTCATGTGTTCCGTTGCTATGGTAATGGATCAGCTGCTAACTGTCATGTCTGTGTGAGACAGAAAGGAAAAAATTCTATCTTTGTGAGACACAGCCAATTAATATGGAAAAAGCACTCGAACAAACCTTTGCCGTTCAGGAACCGTAATACATATTTGAAAACCGTTTAGCGTATAAGAGGGCTATTTTCTCCGATAGTACCACAATTCATATTTTACCTCATTCACAGTAATTGCAGTGATGAGACAAAAAAGTGTGCAGAAAATTTCAGAAATACATGGAAGTGAATCAGGGAGGCGTCAGTTACCCTGTCCCATGATTTCACTCTGAAGCACCTTGACAGAAAACCGTAAATGCTAGATCAAGCAGGCCAAAATATCTTTCAGTTTGCCAATAGCGTGGGGTATCATTTTGAATGTTTTCTGTATTGATTTACTCCATGTATATTTAAAATGCTAATAAGTAAGAAAATAGCTAATAGCTTATTTAAGCTAAAACTATCTTTCTGCGCCGCAAGGCAGTTCCCTAATAAAGAGAAGAATATAAAGCATTCTAATATTATTTGCCTTACGTGATGCATTCAGAGCATTTGAGGCTTTTATTTTGAAATTTGCATAAGCTTCATATTAAATGCCCACACTAATCCAAGTGTGGGTTAAACCATTCATAAGCCAGTAGTTCTAAATGGAAGCTCTGTTTAATTTTATTAACTAAATTTTTGATAGCATTTGACATTGGGTCAAGTTAATGCCATTTAACAGCTAAAATAACTCTGAAAAAAGATAATATGCTAATTTTTAAGCTTCTGCTGCACTCATGACAGAGATATTGGGGTTTTTTTGAAATTTCAGTAAGCTTTATTTAAAAATTACTAATCCTGTGTGTAACTTGGTTTGTTAAAACTGTTATAAAATGAAAACTAAGTAATTCTCAGCTCATTTAATGTCCTCATGAATCAGCTCTCTGCTCATGTGTTCCGTTTATATGGTAAATCTCTAACTGCAGTTAAAGACAGAAAGGGAGACAATTCTCTTTTGACAGCAGTTTGATAAAAAAGAACAAATTTCCGTTCAGGAACCGTAATACATATTGAAAACCGTTTGAAGCATGTAAGAGGGCTATTGTAAATCTCCATAGTGCATTCATATTTTACCTCATACAGTAATTGCAGTGATGAAAAAAATGAAATTTTCAGAAATACATGGAAGTGAATCAACTGTCAGTTACCCTGGCTTTCATGACTTTGACAGAAAACCTAAATGCTAGAAATATGAAAACATTTGCACATCGTATCAATGTCATGACCAGTTTGATACCAATCAGGCATATTTGTGGGCGTGTTAAAATATTTGTCAGAAATCCTCTTAAATTCACTAAAAAGCGTCTAAGTCAGTTATGCTCTAAACAGTTCAAGTTGTCGTTCTTAATTTGCATATGATTCCTTATAAAAATAATAGCTTATGAGGCTTTTGATACCACTTTTGTGGCTGGGCTATTGCATGAAAGCATTATGTGACAAGAATAAATAAGAACTAAAATAGAAATTTAACTGGCCTTAAAGTGTGCCCGTCGGTTTGGACCCAGCGTTGTGATAATGATTGCTAAAAAGCTGCAATGTAATCAATAGCATGTGGAGAATCACAAGAATGTTAAAGCTGACATGCAACATTCAGTATGATAAAGTAATTTATTAGCTAAAATGAGCAAAATGCTAATATTATGAATGCTCTAGCATGTGGGTATTATTAGAATGTTTCTGTAATTTTACTTAATTCACAGTATCTAAACATGGCAGATAAGTAAGAAAAATAGGTAATAGCTGCTAAAAGGCTAATGCTAATGAACTTTGCTTCAAGGCAGTCCCTAACCTGAGAGAAAGATAATGCAGAATGATATCATTGCACGCCTACATATGAGGCTTTATTTTGCAGTAAGCATCATAGAAATGGTCACTAATCCATGTGTAACAGTGAATGTTTGCTTTATAATGCTCAAAACACAAGTAGTTCTAAAGGCCAGCTCAGTCCTCCTCTGGTAAAACAGTTCCACCATGTGTTAATTCAGTCTTTGTAGTTCTAAAAGCAGCTCAACTGTCATGTGAAACACAAGGGAAGATGGAATCCTAATAGTTTGAAGCAGTTATTTTTCTGATAAATGACATATCTTTACCTAATGTTCAGCATGTTATCATTTGAATGTTTTCTGTAATTGACTTACTCAATTCAGTATATTTAAAAATGCTAATAAGTAAGAAAATAGCTAATAGTTTATTTAAGGTAAAGTATCTTAACTGCCTTGCTAAGGCAGATCCTAACCTGAAGAAGAATATAAAGCATTCTAATATTATTGCATGCCTTCTGATGCATTAGAGAATATGAGGCTTTTATTTTGAAATAAACATAAGCTTCATATTAAATGCCACACTAATCCAGTGTAACAGTGTTTGGATAAACCGTTACTGGCCAGAGTAGTTCTAAATGGAAGCTCTGTTTTAACTGAGTGTTGTTAGAACTACAGATATAATGTTCTGATAGTCTATTTAATACAGTCAAATTAATGCCATTGCACTGCTTTCTGTAAGCAGTGCCACTGAGAGGAAAAGATAATATAGGCAAAATTTTTTTGAGTTCAGTATGCCCATACAGAGATATTGGGGCTTTTATTGAAATTTCCATTAAGCTTTATTTAAATTACACTAATCCTTTGTGTAACAATGTTTATTAAAAGTTATAAAATGAAAACACAGTAGTTATAAGGCCAGCTCATTGAGTGTCCTATAAATCAGCTGCTCTGGCCTCATGTGTTCATTATGTAATGGATCAGCTGCTAACTGTCAGCTGTGTGAGACAGAAGGGAAAAATTCTATCTTTTGACAGCCAATTTATGGAAAAAGCATGAACAAACTTTTTCAGGAACCGTAATACATATTCAAAACCGTTTGAAGCGTATAAGGGCTATTTGTCTTCTCCATAGTCCCATTCATATTTTTACCTCATTAGTATGCAGTGATGAGACAAAATTGTGCAGAAATTTCAGAAATACATGGAAGTGAATCAGGGAGGCGTCTACCCTGTCATAATTTCACTGAAGCACCTGAGAAAACCGTAAATGCTAGAAATATGCATTTGCGGGCAGGCTGCGTATCAATGTCATGACCTTTGATACCAATCAGGCGATATTTGTGGGCGTGTGGCGATTTCAAAATGCTTTGGGTCAAAATCTTAAATTCTCACTCTAAAAAGTGGCAGTTGGTTTCAGTTATGCTCTGCTTTTAGTTGGAAATTTTGCTCATTTTTCGCTTTACATTAAAAAAGTCGATTCCTTATAAAAGTAATAGCTTTCAAGATCAGCAGCGTTTGATACCACTTTTGGGTGGGCTCATAGTGCAGCCGCGTTATGATGGAAGAAAATAAATAAATAATAATAAATAAAATTCTATTGGACAATAATTGCCTGCCATGCGCATGGGCAGTGACTGACTTGCTTAAGTCAGTCACTGCTCCTTCATAATATAGCAAAAACTAATTCCTGAAGAAATTTAACTGGGGCCTGCCAAAGTGTACCCGTCGGTTTGGACCAGCGTTCTGATGCTAATTTGCATCAATGCTAAGCTAAGTAAAAAATAGCATGTGAGAATCACAAGAATGTTGTAAGCTGGACTTCATTCAGTAAAAGCAATAAAAATGATAGCTAAAATTAGCAAAATGCTAATGTTAGCATGAATACTTTCAGTAGCATGTGGGGCATTAGAATGTTGTCATACTTACACCATTCAGATACTAAACATGGATAAGTAAGAAAAATAGGTAATAGCTTATTTAAGCTAAAGGCTAATATGAACTGCCTTGCTATAAGGCAGTTCCCTAACCTGAGAATGATTCTAATATTATTCAGATATGAAACTTTTATTTTGAAATTTGTGTAAGCTTCATTAATGCACTAATCCCATGTGGCAGTGATTGTGTTAAATCTTCTATAATGCTCACACAAGTAGTTTTAAAAGCTCAGTCCTCCTCTGTAGTAACTGACAGTTCCACCATGTTGTAGTTCTAATTCAGTCTTTGTAGTTCTAAAGAGCAGCTCAACTGTCATGAGAATGAAAACAAGAGATGGAATCTAATATTTGAAGCAGTTAGTTTTCTGATCAAAGCAGTAAAACATATCTTTACCTGTGTTAATAGCATGTGGGGTATCATTAGAATGTTTTCTGTAATTGATTTACTCCATTCAGTATATTTAAAATGACTAATAAGTAAGTAAAATAGCTAATAGTTTATTTAAGGTAAAAGTCTATCTTAATGACTGCCTTGCTGCAAGGCAGTTCCCTAACCTGAAGAAGAATATAAAGCATTCTAATATTATTGCATGCTTACGGCGATGCATTAACCAAAGAATATGAAGGCTTTTATTTTGAAATAAACATAAGCTTCATATTAAATGCCCACACTAATCTGCTAACATTAGTCAAAGGTTAATCCATTAAATGTTTTCTGTAATTGATTTACTCATTAATATTAAAAAGCCATAATGAGAAAAATGCTAATGTTTATTTAAGATGTATTCTAATATTAGAACTCTCATTAGTCTGATAGTCTATTAACATCATTAGGTCAAAGGTTAATGCCATTGCACTGGCTTTAAAGCCAGTGCCATAACCTGAAGGAAAAATATAAGGCTGATATTTTGCAGCGCTGCACTCACCTGACAGAGATATTGGGGCTTTTATGGAAATTTCCATTAAGCTTTATTTAAAAATTACACATAATCCTGTATTGTAACAATGGTTTGTTAAAATCAGTTATAAAATGCCCAAAACACAAGTAGTTCTAAAAGCTCATTCCAGAGAGTTCTCCATGAATCAGCTGCTCTGACCTCATGTGTTCCGTTGCTATGGTAATGGATCAGCTGCCAACTGTCATGTCTGTGAGACAGAAAGGGAAAAATTCTATCTTTGTGAGACACAGATTAATATGGAAAAAGCACTCGAACAAACCTTTGCCGTTCAGGAACCGTAATACATATTTGAAAACCGTTTGAAGAGCGTATGAGAGGGCTATTTGTCTCCATAGTAATTCATATTTTTACCTCATTCACAGTAATTGCAGTGATGAGACAAAAATTGTGCAGAAACTTTTCAGAAATACATGGAAGTGAATCCTGGGAGTCAGTTACCCTGTCCCATGATTTCACTCTGAAGCACCTTGACAGAAAACCGTAAATGCTAGAGAAAAGAACACATTTGCGAGCAGGCGCGTATCAATGTCATGACGAGTTTGATACCAATCGGGCGATATTTGTGGCGTGTGATTTCAAAATCAAGGTCAAATCTCTTAAATTCACTCTAAAAAAGCGTCAGTTGGTGTCAGTTATGCTCTGCGTTTGGCGTTAAAATTTTGCTGTTTTCTTTTACTTCCATCGTAAGTCCGATTCCTTATAAAATAATAGCACACCTCCGGGATGCACGTTTGATACCACTTTTGTGGGTGGGCTCATGATGCGAGCGCATTGTGACGATGAATAATAAGAATAATAAAACATTCTATTGGGTGTAGAACAATAGGTGCCTGCCATGCAATGCATGGAGCAGTGACTGACATAAGTCAGTCACTATCTCCTGCATTATATGGGCAAACCCCAACTAGAAAATTCTGAAGAAATTTAACTGGGGCCTGCCAAAGTGTGCCGTCGGTTTGGACCCAGCGTTCTGATGCTAAAATTTGCATCAATGCTAAAGCTGCAATGTAATCAATAGAATCAGAATCACAAGAATGTTAAGTAAACTGGACATGCACATTCAGTATGATAAAAAAGTGTATTAGCTAAAATGAGCAAAAATGCTAATGTTGGCATGAATACTCTCAGTAGCATGTGGGTATTATTAGAATGTTTCTCTGTAATTTACTTAATTCCTTCAGTATACTAAACATAATAAGTAAGAAAAATAGGTAATAGCTTAAGCTAAAAAATGCTAATGAACTGCCTTGCTAAGGCAGTTCCCTAACCGAGAACAGATAATGCAGAATGATATCATTGCGCCTCGGTACACTGTCAGAAGGGCATATTGAGGCTTTTATTTTGAAATTTGCAGTAAGCTTCATATTAAATGCCCACACTAATCCAGTGTCTAAGAGTGCTTTGGATAAACCAATCACGTAAAGCAAAAAGCAAATATATGATGTAAAAATTGCCAAGGCTTTTATTTTGAAATTTTCAGTAAGCTTCATAAGAAATGGTCAAAGTCATCCCATGTGTAACAGTGAATGTTAAATCAGTCTATAATGCTCAAAACACAAGTAGTTCTAAAGGCCAGCTCAGTCCTCCTCTGTAGTCAGTTCCACCATGTTGTAGTTCTAACCTTCAGTCTTTGTAGTTCTAAAGCAGCTCAACTGTCATGAGAATGAAAACACAGGGAGAGATGGAATCCTAATAGTTTGAAGCAGTTAGTTTTTCTGATCAAAGCAGGCCAAACATATCTTTACCTAAGTGTTGCCAATAGCATGAGTATCATTAGAATGTTTTCTGTAATTGACACTCCATTCAGTATATTTAAAATGACTAATAAGTAAGTAAAATAGCTAATAGTTTATTTAAGGTAAAGTCTTATCTTAATGATCTGCCTTGCTGTGCAAAGATCCTAACCTGAGAGAAGAATATAAAGCATTCTAATATTATTGCATGCCTTTGGCGATGCATTAACCAGCAATATGAAGGCTTTTATTTTGAAAAATAAACATAAGCTTCATATTAAATGCTCACACTAATCCAATGCCTAACAGTGTTTGGGTTAAATTCCTTATTACTGGCCTAAACAGCCAGTAGTTCTAAATGGAAGCTCTGTTTTAACTGAGTGTTAGTTAGAACTACAGATATGGTGTTCTGATAGTCCTATTTATTATCATTAGGTCAAGGTTAATGCCATTGCACTGGCTTGCTGCAAGCCAGTGCCATCTGAGAGGAAAAGATATAGGCAGAGATTTTTACCTTTGGCGCTACACTCTCTACAGAGATATTGGGGCTTTTATTGGGAAATTTCCATTAAGCTTTATTTAAAATTACATAATCCTGTGTAACAATGGTTTTATTAAAATCTGTTATAAAATGCCCAAAACACAAGTAGTTCTAAGGCCAGCTCATTCCAGAGTGTCCTCCCATAAATCAGCTGCTCTGGCCTCATGTGTTCCGTTGCTATGGTAATGGATCAGCTGCTACTGTCAGTGTGTGAGACAGAAAGGGGAAAAAAATTCTATCTTTGTGAGACACCCAGCCAATTAATATGGAAAAAGCACTCGAACAAACCTTTGCCGTTCAGGAACCGTAATACATATTTGAAAACCGTTTGAAGCGTGAGAGGGCTATTTGTCTTCTCCGATAGTACCGCAATTCATATTTTTACCTCATTCACAGTAATTGCAGTGATGAGACAAAAATTGTGCAGAAACTTTTCAGAAATACATGGAAGTGAATCAGGAGGCGTCAGTTACCCTGTCCCATGATTTCACTCTGAAGCACCTTGACAGAAAACCGTAAATGCTAGAGAAAATCGAACACATTTTGGGAGCAGGGCAGCGTATCAATGTCATGACCGAGTTTGATACCAATCAGGCGATATTTGTGCGTGACAGCGATTTCAAAATCGCTTTGGGGTCAAAAATCTGCTTAATTCTCACTCTGGGCGCAGTTGGTTTCAGTTATGCTCTGCGTTTGGCAGTTGGAAATTTTGCTCTTTTTAAGCATGCGTCGCCGTCATAGTCCGATTCCTTATAAAAATAATAGCTCAATGCGGGACCGAGCATGCGTTTGATACCACTTTTATGGGTGGGCTATGGCATGCGAAAGCGTGTGATGACGGAAGAATAATATATAATAATAAAGAGATTCTATTGGGTGTAAACAATAGGTGCCTGCCATTATGGAGGCGTGACTTACTTAAGTCAGTCACTATATGTAAAATGCTAAGAATTCTATTGGGTGGAAAAATAATGCCTATAATGCATGGAGGCAGTGACTAAGTCAGTCACTGCTCTCCTTTGCTATGAGAAATAACTAGAAAATTCCTGAAGAAATTTAACTGGGGCCTGCCAAAGTGTGCCCGTCGGTTTGGACCCAGCGTTCTGATGCTAAAAATTTGCATCAATGCTAAAGAAAGCTGCAATGTAATTAATAGCATGTGGAGAATCACAAGAATGTTAAGTAAGCTGGACATGCAACATTCAGTATGATAAAGTAAGTGTATTAGCTAAAATGAGCAAATATGCTAATGTAAGCATAAATACTTTCAGTAGCATGTGGGATATCATTAGAATGTTTACTGTCATTTACTTACTCCATTAAGTATACTAAACATGGCTAATAAGTCTGAAAAATAGATAATAGCTTATTTAAGCTAAAAGGCTAATGCTAATGAACTGCCTTGCTAATGATATCATTACGCCTGTGCACTATTCAGAGGGGCATATTGAGGCTTTTATTTTGAAATTTTCAGTAAGCTTCATTTCAAAGGGCTAGACTCATCCCATGTGTAACAGTGACTGAGTTAAATGAGTTATATACAGCCCATAGCAGCAAGTAGTTCTAAAGGCCAACTCAGTCCTCCTCTGTTTTAACTGAACTACTAGTTAGAACTACAGTGATGCGTATTTGTAGTCCTGAGCAGCTCTCCCTGCTCTGGGTTCCGTTGCCATGGTAAATAATCCTCTCTGCCAGCTGTGAGTGAGACATCCAGGGGGAGACAATTCTCTGTTTGAGCCAGCCAGTTTGACTAAAAAAAGCATTGTAAACAAATCTTTCCCGTTCGGGAACCGTAATACATATTCGAAAACCGTTTGAAGCATATGAGAGGGCTATTTGTCGTCTCACATAGTCCCGCCATTCATATCTCTACCTCACTCACAGTATTAACAGCAATGATATAAAAAAGTTGTGTGCCAAGGTCTAAAATTTTTCAGAAATACATGGAAGTGAATCAGTGAGATCTTTCTGCTACCCTGGCGCATGATTTTGCTCTGAAGCACCTGGAGAGAAAACCGTAAGCGCTAAATAATTTTTGAAAACATTTGACCGGAGCAGGCACGCGTATCAATGTCATGACCAAGTTTGATACCAATCATGCAATATTTGTGAGCGTGAGGGCGAGTTAAAAAATGATTTGGGGTCAAAATGTCGCTCTGACTCTCACTCTAGCGGAGCAGCCTTCACACTCTGATTTTTCCAAAAATCAAAAACTTTGGGTCGCTTAGAAAGAAGTTGTGGACAAACCATAATTCATATCGATGTGCTGTCTTCACTTTAAAAGAGATCACGGACGTATCTACAAAATGAAGTTTGAATGGTGTTTCTACATGAAGTTATGACGACACAGAAAATCCTCAAAAATAGGGTAATTTTAAGATTTAGAGGTTGCCTCGTCCCCTTGACGATGAGAGTTGCACCTGGTGAGCTCGTTAGTGATTTTGGGGTCGTTTTTGCTTTTACGTCGCCATGGTAACTCCAAACCCCACCAAAAGTAATAGCTCCAATGCCGGGATCAAGGCGCACGTTTTGATACCACTTTTGTGGGTGGGCTCGCAGCGGTACGAGCCGCATTAACGGTTACGGAAGAAAAATAAATAATTATAATACTTAAAGAGACGTTCTATTGGGTGTAGAACAATAGGTGCCTGCCATGCAATGCATGGAGGCAGTGACTGACTTGCAAGTCAGTCACTCTCCTTATGCATTGCTATGGGCAAACCCCAATAATAATAAAGAGACATTCTATTGGGTGTAGAACAATAGGTGCCTGCCATGCAATGCATGGAGGCAGTGACTGACTTGCTTCGCAAGTCAGTCACTGCTCTCCTTATGCATTGCTATGGGCAGGCCCCAATGATCGGTGTTAAATCTTTACATCTCATGTGGAACCAGTTTTTAAAAATCACGGTCTTCTTTTTTCTTTAACTGTAGAATCTGAGTTTTCATCCGTTCACACGTCGTCCAAACAGCGGTCGGTAGATAAGAGGAGAAAATAAGCAACGCTACATTGATGAAAATGAGATATTTTCAGGGAAACAAATCGACAAATGAAAAGCGATTCAGCCCCAATGACTATTTTGTGTTTCCACAAACAGATTTCCAACCGGCATGAAATAATGAAAAGTCATTATTAGCCGTTTCTGTCAGGATTATTAAATTTTATCCATTAGCATCTGGGATTATAAGTCTTTTAAAAATGTCTGACTCTCTTGCTGATTTATTCTTATGAGGGAAATATTTTTCAAATGTTCTTTAAAGAATATTTCCGCATTCATTTATTTTAAATAGCATTTTTTTTTTGGAAGAGAGACATTGCAGAGGTATTTCAGTTTCTGTTGACGCCGACTTTTCTGAAACGTTGAGTTGCTTCCTAGTTTATCACTCATTTCTAAATCTAAAAGCTATGGTATGAATTCCTATACTGGTACAGTTAATTCTCCATATGGCTGTAATAAAAATTTACATGTTCAGCAATAGTCTGAATGTTTAAGGCCAGTAAACCCTAACTTAGAACATTTTAGCTAAAAATTGTAACTTTTGGTAACATTAGAGTTTCTCCCATTGTATTATAATTTCTTTCAATTATCATTGTATTTTAGCCATTTTAGTTCTGGGAAAATGGCTCTAAAATATCCACCTATTCTATATTTACAGTAAAACTGCTCAAGTACTACTGAATTGTTGGTATCTTTGATCATTGGTATCAATAATTGACTCAGTAGGAAGCATTACTTTACAAAATAAGGTTTATTTCTTGAATGGGCCTTGTGGTTCCTGTGTTACAGAACACTCTCCATCCATCCATCTGGAGAACTGCATTTATACAAAAGAATATCATCAAACAAATTTTTCAATAAGTCAATTCAAAAAGTAGAGCTTCTATTTCATGCAGATGCATTAGACACAGATTGGTTCTATTGGAAGCCATAATGATTATGGTTTACAGCTAATAAAAATCCCGAATTCAGTTCCGCAAAACTGCTTTATAAGACTATTAAAAGGTATTGATTCAGAAATGAATGGTCTCCACTGGCTTTATTCAAACACTTTGCTGATCCTGGGAATCTGTGATTCTCAGCCCGGTCTGGCTAAAAGTGACAGAAACCATTTGTCGAATTATTGTTCAAGTTTATAGAACTGCTGCAACCTTCCACAGACCTGTGCCTTGTAGGAATGTGTAATTACTCTACAGAGACAACTTGATGACTTCATTTAAGCCACTGAAGCATTTAAACTAATTGTATACAGTGCTGGAAAAAAAGTTTTTGCACCCACAAAAATCTCTTCTAGTTTAGTTATCTACCTAACAGTTCAGATCTTAAAACAAATTTAAAGTTAACTTGAATAAATGCCAAATGTTTTCAAATGAGGATTCATTTGAGTGAAAAATATGCATCTAAAATAATCTGCTACTGAGCGAAAATAAAATTTACACTCTTTGTGAATTAAGTTGGCTTTAATCGTGTAGAAATGCCACACAGTTTACTTACTGACAGAACTGTGGAATCAATCAGAACCAGCCTGACAACATGAAGTAGGATGAAAGAACTCAAAAAGCAACAGATTGAGCTCCAATGAACACAAAGACTCGTCCTACAGTTAATAAAAAAACGTCAAGGCTTTCCAGACTGCATCTTATGAGACAAAAGGGGCATTATGTGAAAGTTGTGTGTCCTTCCATGTAACGCGAATGCAGCACTTCAGAAAACTGACATCATATGAATCTTTAAAATGTCTAGGGCTGCTTTGCTATTTCCTGACTGAAACAATTCGCCATAACTCTTGCATATAATCGTAAAAAAGAGAACATCTCATACCACCTTTAAATGGCTCCAAAAAAAGTAGAATAAAAGTTTTTTTAATTCCGTAGCGTGACTCTAAACAGTTTTCCTTGGAAGATTCTGTGCCAAAGACAAACTGATCTCTAGTTATTGACGTTTTGCTGCTAGCATTGAGCTTGTGGACTTTCTAATCCTGGATTTGTCACAAAGAATGAGTCTCTGGACCGCTCTACTGGGGTTGAGTTAAAGTGACCTACATAGTGTGGACAAAACAAGCCCTGTCCAGGCATGAGCAGCACAGTGACAGACAGCTGAGGAACCGGCTCCAGGGCGGCAGGCAGGGATTGCTGAACCCAAACTCTGACGGGCTAGCTTACATAACGCCAGCTCCCCCAATTATGCCTCCATCCAGCAGAGTCTGAGGCCGTCAACATATTCCAGCCTTAAGCGCCGTGCCTTCCTGCCATTTGAACAGCTTTACTTTTGTTCTTCACCTATTAATCCTCCCCAGAACGAAGACTGAGGAAAAAGACAAGACAGAGGCGGGCAGAAAGGTGAACTGGAAAGGAAGAAAGCGTTGCCCTCATCAATCTAGACTTGTTAAAGTGTGCGTGTTTGAGACAGCAGAGGGGACAAAGTAACATGATAGAGGTGGAAATGAAAGGGGCAAGAGTGCAAATCAGTAGAGAAGTGAAAAAGAGGGTTAATTAGTGTAAAACGATCTTATTTAGAGAAAGAATGGAGAGAAGGAAGGCTGAAAGGAAGAGGTTAGGGTTAATAAAAACAGATAGATTGAGAGTGAGTCATAAATTCAAGCACTCAAGAAATATGAAACGGTTTGTTTTTAGATAAGGAACTCTATCTGGTTGTTTAGTGTTTTCAACTATTGTTGCTTTTTCATAAGGAACTGACTGCAGTTTAGTTTCCACAAAGATATTGAAAATGGACCCAGCTAATTTCTAGAGATGCTCTGATCAACTTTTTTCTCCTTCCGATACCGATATCTGAGGTTTAGCTTCGGCTGATACCGATCCGATACAGAAAAACAGCTCTGAATTGACTTTAAATGTTTGGGTTTAAAAAAAAATAGAATAGATGTAAATGTACTGAATTACAAATTAATTTGATAACTCTGCACAGCACACTAAAATACATCAATAGCTTCACAAGCTAAAAACAATGGTTCAGAAAGTTAAATTCTAAATGTAATGTAAAATAAATCATTTTTTTCGATACCCGTTCTAGAATTTATTTCAATACCGATAGATATTAATATTGAATCGGTGCACCTCCACTAATTTCCAGGAGTGAATTAGCTTTTATGTGATAGTTTTCTTGATTTTATCAGAGAGCGCCCTCTGTTGGGCTTTTTTTTTTCTTTCTTCCCAGCTTGTGTATTCCCGTCTTGGTTCCATTGACTTTGTGCCTTTTCCTGTCTTCCATTTCAGTGGACATGTTAGATGCCTCAAAGAACGGCTACCTCAAAGAGCTAAACTACATTTGACATTGTGTTTCTTTCAGCAGAGCATGTCTTTGTTTTAGTAAAGGTTCTTGTACTCTGTGTTTATTTTGGGTTTTTATTTTTCTTTCGTTGTCAGGCACGAACTTCAATCGTTTCCTTTTTTTTTGTGTACGTTTTAGTAATGTGACGCACCAACAGAAAGTACACAGAACTATTAGGTGGAAGGAAAAGGATACAAGGTTTTTCTAATTTGCACATCCTGAACCTGACATTTTTACCTCCTTTTTCTTTGCAAAAACGCTTAAGCTCAGTAATATTGGATGAACACAGGTTGGGTCTGGTAGGTAGCACAGGCTCTAACAAAGCTCTGAGGCCATAACAGAGCAGCTGGATTTATACTGAGATCAGGTGATCCAGCTTAAATATGTTGTGTGGACAGGTAACAAGGAAACAAATTAAGTTTATGCAATTTAAGTTTATCAAGCTGTTAGTCAGTCTGTGCAAGAAGAATGTAGTGAATTAGGATTTATTTACTCCTTATCTTATGATTTCCCTCCTCATTTTCTTGTTGCCCTCACTTTATACAGTTATTGGGATTTTGTTAGTCCAGCTAGTAGGTTCTCACCTAAAGTGAACTCCAGGAAGTTAATAAAAAAGTGCAAAATTTTAAAAAAAATTAAATAAAATAAAAAACAACAACATTACGGCCAGGAAAAGATTTTATAGCTGTAGGATTTAAATGTTTGTTAAAACTCAGCAGGAGGTCCCGTCTCACAGAGCATACAACCTTCACTTTGCTACCTTTCAGGATTTTCCTGGCTGCCCTGCTGAAGTTCTGCTATGTATAGTGAAGAACAAATCAGCTGGAACAGATTTTTTTTTCCCCTCTCCTCTCTCCCTGTGTCTCTTTTCTCTGCTTGCTTTTGTAAATTAGCTGTGTAATCATAACGTAGCCTGCAGCAATACTTTCTGGTGGTAATTTACCAAATCAGACTCTGAATCCTGCATTCATTTTCTTTTTCTTTTTTTGTCCCCCGCCCCCAATTTTGCATGCTGTGTAGTTTAGCTGTTCTGCGAAGCCGTAAAATCAACGCTGAAACTTGTGATTAATCTCCAAAGTCACTTAATCTGTAGATACGCGAGTTCGGGAAGCAGCGTCGACCTTTGACTCGTACCGCCAGTGATGGCGGAGGACGTGTCGCTCCATCGACGGACGGGAAGTCTATCTGAAGTGAACAGTTAGCATAATTTCAGACCGGAAAAATGAGTGATTGGCCCTCGTACTCGTTAAAGTTTACTGCTGCTGCCACGAGACGAACGACGCCGATGAATCTCATTGGTTCCTGCTTCCTGATGCTGATTGCTGATATCAACCTGCAGCGCCGCTCACCCCGGTGATTATCTGAGGTCGCATCTTGTTTCATTGAACAGTTGCCATTGTTGACATTCATTGCACATCAGCTCCCCTCGTCTCATTTCTGATAGCTTGCCTCACTACGTATGCGTTTTGCTTCACCAGTGTGAAATATATCTTGTTTTTAATGAAGGAAATAATTACAATGCAATTCTGCTTGAAATTATATAAGCAGGAGAGAAATAAGCGTGGAAGGTTCAGCTTTAAAATCAAGAACGTGATGCTAAGGCTTTAAAGAAAATCAAACTGTGTTAAACAAAAGCAGAGCTACAACATATTCTATACCCATTAAGTAGAAATAACGGAGATATTCTGTTGAAACATTTAGAGCCAGCAATAAAGACGAGGTCCTATGATTTAAATGGGGCAGAAAAAATGTTCTTTACTTCATCATATTCTGGTAAAGCTCAGGACACGACGGTCACTGCTTTGTGAAATATGGTGAAGATGAGAGAGAAGGTAAAAAAAGCTTCGTCTTGAGTGTTTTGTCCTTTCCAGTCATTTCAAGCAGGGATATCATGTTCCCATTCCCCCCACTGACAGATGTTTTCTTGTAAAAGGTGAAAATTGTGGAAATAATTTGACAGAAAGAATAAGAAGAGGCTCATATTCTGTTTAAGCTTGAAACAAAAGTTAAAAATAATAAAACATTTTTGGATTTGGTGGCAGAAACAGGATGCAGAGGAATAATAATGGGTCTGGTAGGTAGCATGAAGATATTTAGGATCTGTTCTTGTTTATTATTGTTCAACCACCTGTACGGTCTATTCCATGACCTGGCAATCTCTAGCAGCAGAAGTAAAGAGGATAGCATTATGGTTAACCAGACAGACTGGGTGCTAAAAAATATTTCATCATGGAGCAGGAGGATCCAACAGGCTTTATATCAATGCACAGCTTGATCCACAAACCATGTCCATGGCTTTGTTGATGCCAACTGCAGCCTAATGAACAAACCGCATGAGTAAGAGAGGGGCATAAAGAATAAAGAAACGTTTCCAGCCACTCCACAAACTTGCCTGCTTAGAATTTACAAGGCAGCACCAAAAATATTTCCACAAAAGAAAGTTTCATCAACTTCCTTTTAAGTTGCGAAGGCTTAAAAGGACGGTTTTTTTTTGGTTTGAAGAAAACAACAAAACTTTGTTGTTGTTTTTTTTTTTGGCGTTAAAGCTTCTAGAATTAGCTTTCTGCCGTCTTTAGCTTAGCTGTTTGCACTGAGAATTTGTACCATACAGCTCATTAAACCCAGTATTATATATTTACCGTAAATAAATCCAAGAATTAATGATGGGAGTATTCTTTCACAACTTTTATTTGGAGTTAGCACAGTTAGCGTTGCTAACGTTCACTTCTTAGATCGGATGTTTGACTTTACGATCACAGAAGCTGCTGGAGTTTTCTATTTACTTCACGGTCAGACTTGTCTGTTTGGAGTTTACAACTTCGCACCAAAAATAGCTCAATAACAGCTAAAAGGAAGTTTTTTTGTCTGTTTGTTTGAACATCCGCCACATCCAGCAACAATCCTACCAGAACTAGCTTTATGCTAACTTTAGCTTAGCTGTTTGTTTACATGAGAGACTGTGAAGTCGTACCTTTCGGCTCATTAAAACCGTAGTCTACTGTTTAATTCAAATGTTACTAACAGCTTATGATGGGCATATTCAATGTTTTCATAGGTTTTGTTAGCAGTTAGCACAGCTAGCAATGCTACAGGTAATAGCAGCCTCTTAGTTCACGTTTTATCAGGCATTCGACTGTCCTACTCGGATTGTCAAGATACTACTGTAATTCTCTATTTCCTTTACGTTTAACATGTGTTTAGAAATTTAAAAATAAAATTTAGCAGCTATTCCTGTTAGTTCTTTGCCACTTCTATTCAAGTTTTATATATCTACATAACCCATATCTTGCAGTCACTGCAGTATAGTCACACGACTGCATCACAAATCAATCTAGTAAAATTTAAACTGCTGTGGTCACTTCTTTCTTTCTCTGAGTATTTATCATAATTGTATGAACTTGCCTTACATGGGAATCTGGAAAGTTTTTTCCCCCATTTCTGCACTAAGGTCAAAAACAAAAGATTCCATCCTAAGCTTTAGAAGCATTGCTCTTTTTCTTGAAGCCTTTCGCCTAATAAGGCTATACATTTTTTTAGAAATCACTGGAAAAACAATGCAGGCTGGAAAGCAAAGTCATTTAAGGGACAAGAGCTGTCATCAGAAATCTTTCAAAGGACGTAGAGAAATGAATAAATCAGCTGGGTGTGTTTTTATTGAAGCTGTCATAAATTAATTTGTCATAAATGTCTAAATTGGACCAAATTTAGACATTTGGGCTGCCACCTTATCGTGGTGGAGGGGTTTGAGTGCTCCAATGATCCTGGGAGCTATGCTGTCTGGGGCTCCATGCCCCTGGTAGGGTCACCCAAGGCAGACAGGTCCCAGGTGAGGGGTCTGACAAAGTGCAGCCCGAAGACCCCAATGATGGATTCAAACTTTGGACTACGTGTTCCCTCGCCCAGACGCGGGTCACCGGGGCCCCACTCTGGAGCCAGGCCTGGAGGGGGGGCACGATGGCGAGCGTCTGGTGGCCGGGCTTTTACCCATGGAGTCTGCCGGGCACAGCCCAAGAGGAAACATGGGTCCCCCTCCCATGGGCCCACCACCTGTGAGAGGGCCAACGGGTCGGGTGCATTGTGTTATGTGTGGCAGCCGAGGGAGGGACCCTGGCGGTCCGATCCTCGAAGCTAGCTCTTGGGACGTGGAATGTCACCTCTCTGGTGGGGAAGGAGCCGGAGCTAGTGTGTGAGGCTGAGAGGTTCCGGCTAGAAATAGTCGGTCTCACCTCGACGCATGGCTCTGGTTCTGGAACCAGTCTCCTTGAGAGGGGCTGGACATACTTCCACTCTGGAGTTGCCCAAGGTGAGAGGCGTCGGGCAGGAGTGGGCATACTTGTTGCTCCCCATGTCGGCGCCTGTACGTTGGGGTTTACCCCGGTGAGCGAGAGGGTAGCCTCCGTCCGCCTACGGGTGGGGGGACGGGTCCTGACTGTCGTTTGTGCTTACGGGCCGAATGACAGTTCAGGTTACCCACCCTTTTTGGAGTCCCTAGAGGGGGTACTGGAGAGTGCTCCACCTGGGGACTCCCTTGTTCTGGTGGGGGACTTCAACGCTCACGTGGGCAATGACAGTGAGGCCTAGAGGGGCGTGGTTGGGAGGAACGGCCCCCCCGATCTGAACTCGAGTGGTGTTCTGTTGTTGGACTTCTGTGCTCGTCACGGATTGTCCATAACAAACACCATGTTCAAGCATAAGGGTGTCCATATGTGCACTTGGCACCAGGACACCCTAGGCCGCAGTTCGATGATCGACTTTGTCTTTGTCATCGGACCTGCGGAGCTGTCCACTGACCACTACCTGGTGGTGAGTTGGCTCCGCTGGTGGGGGAGGATGCCGGTCAGACCTGGCAGGCCCAAACGTGTTGTGAGGGTCTGCTGGGAACGTCTGGCGGA
Source organism: Gambusia affinis (assembly GCF_019740435.1). NCBI lineage: Eukaryota > Metazoa > Chordata > Actinopteri > Cyprinodontiformes > Poeciliidae > Gambusia > Gambusia affinis. The sequence continues at coordinate 494,877 of NC_057891.1, read as the reverse complement.
ATCCCCTGTGAGACGGAGCTTTAATTCCCACCTCCGGCAGAACTTCGAACACGTCCCGGGGGAGGTGGGGGACTTGGAATCTGAGTGGACCGTGTTCCGTGCCTCCATAGTCGAGGCGGCTCATCTGAGCTGTGGCCGCAAGGTTGTCGGTGCCTGTCGCGGCGGCAACCCTCGAACCCGTTGGTGGACACCTTCGGTGAGGGAAGCCGTCAGGCTGAAGAAGGAGTCCTATCGGGCTTTTTTGGCCTGTGGGACTCGGAAGCAGCTGATGGGTACCGGCGGCGGCGGCATGCGGCTCGGGTGGTTGCTGAGGCAAAAACTCGGGTGTGGGAGGAGTTTGGAGAGGCCATGGAGAAAGACTTCCGTACGGCTTCGAGGCGATTCTGGTCCACCATCCGGCGTCTCAGGAGGAGGAAGCAGTGCAGCACCAACACTGTCTACAGTGGGGATGGTGTGCTGCTGACCTCAACTTGGGATGTTGTGGGCCGGTGGGCAGAATACTTCGAAGACCTCCTCAATCCCACCGACATGCCTTCTATTTTGGAAGCTGAGCCTGGGGACTCTGGGTTGGGCTCTCCAATCTCTGGGGTCGAGGTCGCCGAGGTGGTTAAAAAGCTCCTCGGTGGCAGGGCCCCGGGGGTGGATGAGATCCGCCCGGAGTTCCTCAAGGCTCTGGATTTTGTAGGGTTGTGTTGGCTAACTGCAATATCGCATGGACATCGGGGGCAGTTCCCCTGGATTGGCAGACCGGGGTGGTGGTCCCCCTGTTCAAAAAGGGGGACCGGAGGGTGTGCTCCAATTATAGAGGGGTCACACTCTTAAGCCTCCCTGGCAAGGTCTATTCAGGGGTTCTGGAGAGGAGGGTCTGTCGGATTGTCGAACCTCGGATTCAGGAAGAGCAGTGTGGTTTTCGTCCTGGTCGTAGAACACTGGATCAGCTCTACACCCTCAGCAGGGTCCTGGAGGGTTCTGGGAGTTCGCCCAACCAGTCTACATGTATTTTGTGGACTTGGAGAAGGCGTTCGACCGTGTCCCTCGGGGAGCCCTGTGGGGGGTTCTTCGGGAGTATGGGGTACCGGGCTCTTTGATACGGGCTGTCAGGTCCCTGTATGACCGGTGTCAGAGTCTGGTCCACATTGCCGGCAGTAAGTCGGGCTCGTTTCCGGTGAGAGTTGGACTCCGCCAGGGCTGCCCTTTGTCACCGATTCTGTTCATTACTTTTATGGACAGAATCTCTGGACCAGCCAAGGTGTTGAGGGGATCCGTTTTGGTGGCCTTAGGATTGCATCTCTGCTTTTTGCGGATGATGTGGTCCTTTTGGCTTCATCGGGACGTGATCTGCAGCTCTCGCTGGAGCGGTTCGCAGCCGAGTGTGAAGCGGCTGGGATGGCGATCAGTGCCTCCAAATCCGAGGCCATGGTCTTGAGCCGGAAAAGGGTAGAGTGCGTTCTCCGGGTCAGGGGGCGTGTCCTGCCCCAAGTGGAGGAGTTCAAGTATCTCGGGATCTTGATCACGAATGGGGGAAGAAGGGAGCGGGAGATCGACAGGCGGATTGGTGCAGCGTCTGCCATCAAGCGGGCGCTGTACCGGTCCGTCGTGGTGAAGAGAGAGCTGAGCCAAAAAGCGAAGCTCTCGATTTACCGGTCGATCTACGTTCCCACCCTCATCTATGGTCATGAGCTTTGGGTCATGACCGAAAGAACGAGATCGCGGATACAAGCGGCTGAAATGGGTTTTCTTAGAGATAGGGTGAGAAGCTCAGTCATCCGGGAGGGACTCAGAGTAGAGCCGCTGCTCCTTCACGTCGAGAGGGGCCAGTTGAGGTGGCTCGGGCATCTGGTCAGGATGCCTCCTGGACGCCTCCCTGGTGAGGTGTTCCGGGCACGTCCCACCGGGAGGAGACCCCGGGGAAGACCCAGGACACGCTGGAGGGACTATGTCTCTCGGGTGGCCTGGGAACGCCTTGGGATTCCTCCGGAGGAGTTGGTGGAAGTGGCTGGGGAGAGGGAAGTCTGGGCCTCCCTTCTGAAGCTGCTACCCCCGCGACCCGACCCCGGATAAGCGGAAGAAGATGGATGGATGGATGGATGGACCAAAAAAATAGATGGCCGAGTTATGAAAGCAAATGTCATTTGAAGTCAGGAACATTTGCTACACATATGAATAAAATTTTATGTCACAGCACAAAATTGCAGCATGGGTACACAATGGACGAAAAGCAATACATAACTTCGAAAAATGTTGGGCATAAAGTAGCTCAGCGATCATTTTGTTCTGGTTTTTCCACTGTTTTTGTTCTTACCCAGTAAAGAGGCGAGAATAGCAAAGCTTTCTAAGTTTCTCTCTCTCTTGCTTACGTTAAATAATTCAAGCGTGAATTGTGTTTGCACTTGTGCTAAATAGATTTTTATGGCTCGCGAGTCATCGGAAATTCAGTTCCTAAAATGCCAGTCTTCCGGGAGTTGGTCAATAGTTTAGACAAACAACGAGCGTCCCCTGTGACCAACAGGAAGGCAGCCACTGTCTGCATCTGTTACAAACCCCCATCCTCCGTTTGCTGCCGTCGAAGTGAAACCCACTGATTTGTGGAAGGGAGGGTGTTGTTCGTTCTTTATTTGTCCTCGGATGACATTGCACAGGTAGCATCTCATTTGTTTTTCTCTTTGTAATTTAGAGTTCGGTTATCCATGATGTTCTGCTGGAAAATTCAATTACAGAAGCAGGTTGTTCTGTTTTGGTTTATTTTCTCCCTACTTTGTATCACTGCTTTCCATTTATTTTTTTCTTTTGCTTGCCGCATGGTTTTATCTGATGTGGAGGATGAACAGCATACTAACGATACCGATTTAGCCTTTCAGTAGAAGTGATGCACAGTTTGTATTTTGTAAAAAGGCTGGTCATTATTTCATTAAATATTTTTTTATATTTACAATTTTCAGATTTTCTCCTAAGTACTTATTTTTTAGCCAATGTTTACTCTGATAAAAACGTGTCTGCAAATTTATAAACTGCTGAATATGCAGATTCACAAATAAAAGGACGAAAAGCCCATAAAGATTTTTCCATGTTTGTTTGATGTTACATTAAATTGGATATATTCAAAATTCATTTAAATGCATATATCTTATTACTCAGGCATTCTTCAAAGACAACAAAAGGTTGTGGTCGCAATACTAACCTTTATATCACCCTGACGACGACATCGTCATGGTGAACCATGATGGTGGCAACAAAATTTAAGTCTTTTAAGTTTGCCGATTATTTTGTAATCGATATGTACTGCCAATATTTTAAGCCAACATTCCTTTTTCATTTAAATGATAAAAATGACAGAATAAAAAATATTCCACAAGTCTCAATTTAATCAAAAATAATCTATATATTTTGATGTAGTTCTGCCTCTGTTGTTTGATTTGTATATTAAACAGCTAATATTGTTTCTATGTAAAATTAGATGGGACAAAAATATTGGTTCCCTGGGGTATATGTCGCCCTCTAGTGGCAGCATCGTGTGTGTCACGAAGTGTCCTGAAAAAGCATGAAAATAATAAAAGGAAACATGTTGGAGGCTACGACATGTCATAGCCTGACCTGAAACACAAAGCCAGATTTACACTGGATACAAATGCACTCCACACTATCCAGATCTTCAGTTGCAGAAAGTTTAAAAACCACAAATTTTGTCGTTCAGCAAAGAAAAAGTGAAAAGCCGAATTGACCTAATGCACTATTTTTCTTAAATGCAGACATAAACGTACTGAATTGCGCTGACTGAGCAACATTCATTTGCTCAGTCAGCGCAATTAGTGTCACAACTAATGCAAAATAAAAGATGAAAAACCTGAAATTGATAAAAAATAGATTGACTACCTTGGCCAAGCACTGTTGTGACTCTGAACAGGAGCGAACCACCACAAAACAGGAAGGATGGGGGCTTTCGAATGAATATACTCAGGATGGTGCAAATTGACCAATTAGATACTGTTCTTAATTACTCCTCTGGTGCTCAAACAGCCCGTAAATCTCATGTGGTGCTGGAGTACCTCCAGACATACAATTTTGACATTTCTAGCAACATAGTAAAAAAAAATAATAATAATACTAATAAAAACAGAAAAGATGTCACATGAGGATTTGGATTTGCTCTGGAAATTTTGTGGCTGGCAGCCGAACTCAGGCTGCTGCTGAGTGTGGGTGATGATTGTCAGAAA